>NC_134210.1:59795780-59908280 GCF_965140235.1 Caretta caretta
TCCCACTCCTACCAGTTCCTAGTCTCCTTGTCCAGTCACTACCAGGCGCCTCTTCCCCTAGTGCCTGTCTCAATCTCCTTGCCCTACTTTACAGCCTCCCATCCTCTGACTCCAAGGCTCCTTGTCCAGTCAGTCTCTGCCTTCTCTAGCTTCCAGCCTCTGCTTCCTCAGTTTCTAGTCATAGTTTCTCTGCTTTCTGCTCCCCAGCCCCAGTCTCAGAAAACTCTGTGTTCTAATCTACTACCCTTCCCGCGTGTCCCCCCCACCCATCCCTGGTCTGGTTCTTGTCCCCTCTGCATTGAGTCAGGTGGCTTCAGCTTCTGTGCTACCTGGTCCCCACTGGAGGTCATTGTAAGCGCAGGTGAGACAGACTCTCTGCTTTCATTTCTGGTGCCTGACCCTACCTTGGCTTGAAGCAGCTGAGGGCTGCAATTACAGGGGAAGTCTGGCTTTGCCCAGGTAACTCTGGACTCAAGCATGTTCAGTCACCCTATGGGGATGGTACATGGGCATTCTGCTCAGCACTAAGAGCTGTGAGGGGATGGAGCATGGTCAGTATGCATGAAATCGTCAGAGATTTTAATTGCTAAACTCTAAGAAGTCTCTACTGAGCATGTGCAAACTAAAACTTTTCATGACTTATAACTTGGCTGAATTTTGGCAGATATTCACAAAAACAGCAAAAGACACCTCCCTGACACAAAGATTACCTTCCTGTCAAATTCCTAGTCCATGGTCCAAGGAGCTAGCCTTTCTCAAAGAAAAGGTAGTCATAATATTTTAACATTGCAAAACAATGTAATTTTCCCTAACCTCATTATTGGAAACCTTTGAACCATGTTGGCTGAAACTTTCCATAAAAATTCAGTCTGAGGCTGACACCTAGCAAAGAAAATTTTAGCCTGTATTGTAAAAATGTGCAAAAAGCTCTTATACTGGGATGTGTCGGCCAAGCTTAATAATAGGCAATGTTACCAACCCTTCCTATAATATATACATGGGTGAATACATGTATTCAGGAATAAGATACAGGCTAGATTTTAAGCATACTAATGTATGCTGGTGGTACCTGTAGTTCATTTATATTATAAAATTTTATACTCTTTGCAATTCAACTGTATCATCTCCGCACTTTTTGCTGACTATATAAAGACTAATGGTAAACTTTTCTAAAGTGCCTAAGTCTCTGCAATGGGATTAGGACTCCTAAGTGACCTAGATTATTTTGAAAATTTGACCTCAAATAAGGATTCTGACATGGATGACCAAATCCTCCTGCTCGCTATGCCCAAGTAGCGATGCTGGGTCAAGGATGTTTCAAGGGTTGGAAATACAAATCTACTCCCTCCCACAGACTGTAAAGGCATTATAAAACCCCTCTGTAGTTACTAATGCAGCTGTCCTGCTCCAAAAAGGACAATAACTAGTACATCCTCATACTGTTAGATCCACTAGCCTATAATGTTTGTACCAATTCCCACAGTGCAATGTATTCATGGTGGCAGGGCCTGACAAAAGTCACCCCAGGAACTTACTGAAGCAATCTTGGAACCATTAGCAATGATCTTCAAGAACTCATGGAAGACAAATGAGGTCACAGAGCACAGGAGAGGGGCAAACATAGTACCATCTTTAAAACAGGGAACAAAGAGGATGCAGGGAACTATGGACTATGAACTTTGATTCCTGGAAAGATGCTGGAACAAATTGTCAGATAATCAAATTGTAAGCATCTAAATGATGTTAGGGTAATAAGTAACACCCACCATGGATTTGTCAAGAACAACAAACCTAATTAGTTGGTTTGACAAACCAACTTAATATCCTTCTTTGATAGGGTTACTAGCCTACTGGATGGGGAGAAGCAGCAGATGTAATATTTCTCGCTTTTAGTGGGGCTTTCAACACAGACCCACGTGACATTCTCATAAGCAAATGTGATCAAAATGAAATTACTAAAATGTAGGTGCAAAACTGGCTGAAAGACTGTACTAAAAGAGTGGTCATCAGTGGTTCACTGTCAGCTCCGAGGAATGTGTCTAGTCCTGCAAGGATCTGTCCTGGATCCAGTATTATACAATATTTTCATTAATGACTTGGCTAATGTATTGGAGAATATGCCTATAAAATGTATGGATGACACCCAGGTGGGAGGAGTTGCAAGCAGTTTGGCGGACAGGATTAAAATTCAAAACAACCTTGAGAAATGGTCTGAAATCAATAAGATGCAATTTAGTAAAGACAGGTGCAAAGTACTACACTTAAGAAGGAAGAGTGAAATGCACAAATACAAAATAGGGAATAGCCAGTAGTACTGCTGAAAAAGATCTGGGAATTATACTGGATCACAAATTGAATATGAGTCAACAATGTGATGCAGTTTGAAAAAGGCTAATATCATTTTGGGGTATGTGAACAGAAGTATCATATCATATGTAAGACGGGGGTAATTGACTGCTCTACTTGGTAATGGTGAGGCCTCAGCTGGAGTACTGTGTCCAGTTTTGGGTGCAACACTTTAGGAAGGACATGGACAAACTGGAGAGCAACAAAAATGATAAAAGGTTTAGAAAATCTGACCTATGAGTAAGGCTTAAAAATCTGAGTATATTTAGTCCTGAGAAAAGAAGATTGAGGAGGAAACTGATAAATCTTCAAATATGTTACATAAGGGCTGTTATAAAAAGCACTATGATCAATTGTTTTCCATGTCCACTGAAGGTAGGACAAGAAGTAATCAGCTTAATGTGAATAAAGGAAAATTGAGCTTAGATATTAGGAAAATCTTTTTAACTATAAGGATAGTTAAGCACTAGAATAGGCTTCCAAGGGAGGTTGTAGAATCCCCAAAATTCTGAGGTGTTTCAGAAAAGTTTGGACGAACACCTGTCAGGGATGGTTTAGGTACATTTCATCCTGCCTCAGCACAGGAGGCTGGACCAAACAAACTCTTGAGGTCCCTTCCAGCCCTACATTTCTATGATTCTATGATAGTAATAACCAATGATTATTGAGGTCAGTGAAGCTGCTAGCTGTTAAGAACTTTTGAAAATCTGTCAAGTGCCTAAATATGGATTTTGAATGGAGTTTGACTAAGATTTTCAAAGGTATATATGACAGGTAGGTGCCCAACTCCTTAGACTGCTAATTGGAGTTGGGTGCCTAACTATCTGTTGTGCCTTTAAAAATCTGCCTTTTAACTTTAGGCTTCTTTTAATCTTGGCATCAGTGAGTGGGAAAGACAAATTATGTTGCTCTAAGGAAATGAAAATATCTGTATGTGGATATATTTTTCCCTCTGAATTGAGACAATAGACCATAGACCACACTTGAGGAGTGGGAAATGCTGTCCAGGCATCCCTGAATAAATGATGGATTTAGGTATGAATTTGTACATTCCCATCCGAGGAAATGAAACTTTGAGTGTTTCTTTTTGAGGCCACTCCATTGATGTGGTATGTGCACAGCTCTACTGAATATATATAGAAATACACTTTTATGATATATACTAGAAATGATTCACAGCTTGAGCCTATGGTTGTCACCTAACTTTTACTCTTAATACAAAAATGATAGAAGGCCTTATTCTTCATTTGCTGGGATAACTGTAGAATTTTCAGCATATGTTGACACCAGGTACTCATGGTCATAGATCTTGTAGTGGCTATAAGTATTTTAAATGAACCTATCATCATGATAAGAAAGAGGTGCAGATAACCCTCCTCTTAGTTCTCCAGAGAAAGGAAGGAAGATTAGGCCCTGGGAGATAAAAACTGAGAACAATGGGAGCCCATGAAGTTCCTCTTGGCCCTTTTTTCACCAAGCGTGAAAATCTTTTGCATTTCCTTAATAAGAAGTCAGGTCATGACTCCTATACGTGGATGTTTGTAATTTTTAGGAAGTCTCTCTTTAGATTTGTAATAAATCTCTACCCATTAGCATGTCCATTAAACACTCAGGTGTTCTGACTCTACTAGCTCTGCGGACTTACATTTCTGAGCCACCAACATTACACCATGGAAAATCTAATGTCTCCTTCCAAGACAAATCAGGGAGATCATACCACAGGGGTATAACCTTGGGTGTTCCTTAGTGCCTCCGGCTGCCTCACTGGCTGGGGGCTAAATGGGCACAGTATCAAAGCATCTGTGAGAAAAGTCTGTGACAGCTGGGCTGTGGCTATCACTTGCATTTGGATGATATTTATAAAAACATTTCTTTGACATTTTCTGTCTGACAGAGCATGTTAGTTGTAAAACCTCACTGTCGCAAAAAGTCTGCCCAAATTCAGTAAGTGCCAGAAAGCCTTATAGAGAAAAGGGGAATGATTTACCACAGTGTCTGTGGCCAATAGAGAGGGCACTAACAGCAGAAAAACTGCCAGGAATGGAAGTTGCTCTGCACATAAAGCAACCCTTGTGTCATGGCAACCATTGGGGTCAGCAAAGACCCAAAAGTGGGAGGCATTACCCAGGAAGGATGGTGGCAAAGTATCTGTTGATTCCCTCAGTGGTTCGTGGCTGTGCAGCTGCTTTGGAGATCAAATGAGAAGCTGCTCTCCCACTCCCACAAGGAACGTGAAGGAAGGGCAGTAATTGTAATACAGCCTTCTTTCCCTAGTGTTGAATTACTTCTGAAGTGCAAGGGGCCTTGCTGGTACAGAAAGGAGTAAATTAGCTTAGTGAATCTAGCTAAAGGATTTCATGCAACGAGGAATTGCTCCTACATCACCATCTACAATGAGAGTCTCATTTGGCTCTCATTTGAAGGCAGGACGCAAAAACATATGTAATGGCTGGTTTGATGTGTTTAGTAGATTACAATAGAGATGGCCCTGACAGCTTCATTTCACCTCCAATAAGCTTCAATTTAAGGAAGAAGCTTTTTAGCTTGTTTAGAGAGGGCAGCATTCTATATCAAATTCTACACACTGTTAAAATGAAATAATAATTTGAAATATTAAACATAAAATTAATTAATGCCACATTCTAGTAGCAATATTTCCCTTTTATTATGGACTCTGCAATGAAAATAACTGACCCTGATGCTACAATATATCTTTGCTTTTAGACGGAGATGCAAAACCCATTTCATGGTCAGTCCTCTCTTCACAGAACCACAATAGTGAAGACAATTGCTCACACACTAACTAGAAGACTGCTGTTGGTGAGTTGTATTTTTTTGGAGGGTGTGGGGGGTTAGTTTCCCCCCACCCCAACACACCTCTGTGGTATTTTTACACCTTATATTTGATCTTGTGAATGTAGACTTGACTTAAACAATGAGCAAAAAAGAAAAAAAATCTGACTTAGTGAGCAGTATAACATATAAATCCCTTACCTCCTAACCCTATTAAAAAGTAGTTTAAGTCTTCTCACATTATGTAGCTGCTGGGGACACCAGTAATTCTAGGCATACTTAAGTGATGCATATTTTCCACAGTGACTCTCAATTTTTGGACACTCAACTTGAGACATTTTATAGTAGTCTGATTTTTAAAGGATAGTTGCTTAGCACTTAAATCAGGCCTCGTTAAGGTGTCTCAGATATGGCATGTTAAAACTGAGGTATCAGAAACCAGTATTCACTTTTGAAATCTAGACCTTGCTCTTGTAAATAATGCTGGACGGAACACTAAGAAATATTTGAGCAACACCACTGAGGTAAGGAAACACTGTTTATGCAAGTGTATGGGTAGAAAGTATTTCAAGGGGCAATTGTATTGCTTATGTCTGAAGTGGTATTGGATATGGAGAGAAAAAACTAGACCATGTAAAATATAATCAGTCCCTTTCTTGTGGCAAGGCTGCTAGCCCCTGAGAAAAGATTTTTTTATTTGTATGAGAAAGTAGGAGAAATGGGGAGACTTTGGAAGGCAGAGGAAGATTATGGACCTTGAGTGCAAGAAAGAGAGTGAAAAAGAGAGGGGTGAATTTTGGGGAGGTGCAGCATGAGGACAGAGGTGCTAGAGGTTGGCAAACGGGAGAACAGGCTAGACATCTCCTCAGTGCCAAAGACATCAGGATTGATTACATCTATCAACTCCTTCCTAAAGACGCTGGATGGGTAGCAGACTATCAGCCCCACTTAAAATGACAACAAGTGGTGAGAGAGAGAGAGGGAGGAAGTAATTGTGGTGGGAAGAGAATTTTATAAAATCTAGTGAGGTGCATCCATAGTCTTGTAAAACATCTTAAATTTAGGATATTCGTCTAAACTTTATGCAGCTTTTTCTTGTTGCTTTACATGTTTGTTTGTTGCAATGTTGATGCTGGGTTTATGTGCATTATTCAGGTGACATTGTAATGTTGCATTGGGTATCGTAATACCAACATGTTCTGACGCAACATCACAATATAATATGTGGGGTTCAATTTTGTTTGTTTTAAGTATTAACCACTCAATATTGGAGGTGTGGAATGACATACAAGAAGGATCTTCTAAAAAGAATTAGGTCAGGGATAGAGAAGGAGGAAGGTTTAAAATTCCTTACACAAACTGCCCTTAGCACCGTACAAATATTCTTCCAGACCTTTTCTGAAAGTTGGCATTGCTGATTTTTTTACTGTGTTTGGTTATAGCTTTTGATTCAAGCAGGATTCTCGGTAAAAAGTGTGAAATTCATTACACATCTTACTATGTGCTTGTTTAAGAAATAGCGTAGGTATCACATTATGCATTACGGTGTTACATTGCATGGGTTCACGTATAAAGTTATAATATGCATGTTGAGCTTGTATTGTTTTTGATGATTGGATCTAGGCTAAAATATATAAAATATTTTGTGACACTTCTTAAAGCTTATGAGGTTTAATGACTAGAAAAAATAGTACTGTTTTCCCCCAGGATTCTGAAGTTCCTAAAAGTCTCTCTCTCTCTCTCTCTCTCACTCACACACACCCCTTCACAAATTGATTCTTGTTTGTATTTTGTCATAAAGTTTCAAAAATATTAGATATGCAATTTGATGTGAGCAAAATGTGCACATAATTACTGCCATTGCATGGGCAAATTGGGTAAAACAATGCAAATGTGCCCAACTTACCAGCATGTGCAGTTAAGTGCTTTGTGTGCATAGTTACAGTAATACCATGCATAAAATAGGCACATTTGCCTGTATATTTTGTACCTAGTTGCATGACTAAAGTTTTTGAAAATCTGGGTTTTCTATGTGGAATTCTTTGATGACATCAGGTGACCAAGTACCCACAAAATCTGGCACCCTTGAAAAATACAGGGTGTGTGGTTTTGAAAAGAATCAACAGTTAATTTGCTCAGTTTTTTTAAAAAGGAAATGTAGCACTTTCAAGCTCAGGTTCAGGCCCTTGTATCTTAGCACTAAAAACACAGAATTAATACGGTAGAAAGAGCTGCAGCCTCTAACAATGAGCGTTATCATGATTAAGGAAATATTTTTTAAATGCCTTTCCACATTCGCCTGCTCTGACGAAATTCTCAAGATCTATCTAAATCCAGCTGATACTACTATGTTTTATGGCTAGACTAACTTTGTGACTTTGAAAGTGTTTCTTCACATTGGTTTTATATGACACCAAGTTCACTGTGCACCAGAGGTGACTGTGAGACATATTTTGTTGGTTAAAAATATTATATTAATGGTTGTCTTCCATACAATTTTCAAATAGGAATCAATCAAGTCTTGTGTGGTGATGTGCAAATTTTCAGTCAATTTGAACTGATTTGGCTCTTCAGAAGGTTAAGGTAGTTTAATGGTTGAAAGCACATTGCTGTGCAGCAAGCTGCAAAAGTCAAAGGGTTAGAGGATTAGGATTTCATTTCCTGTTAGCTGTTGCCATGTCTGTTTTCTGTCCAAACTGCTTCTTGTTCCCGTTTAACCCATACTTTTAAAGACAAGAGGGGTTGAGAACTTGTGGGCCTCAGGCTTCATTTTAACAAGCCGTCTCTAGCACGTTAGTGTATAATTTGTCATAAATGTCATAGGTCAGGGAATGTTAGAAACCTACAGCCAGCAGATGGTCATTATGACAGCAGTTATGCTTCAAAAGCAAAAGATGCTTTGTGATATTTACTTTAGTGTGTGAATGTTACACCTCTGTAGAATATTTTCAAGTTCTCTTTTACAATGAGCCTGTACTTTTTAAATGGATCTAATAACAACCCAAGAGCCAAATCCTGGTCTTTTTATTCATGGGAATAGTCCTGTAGGATTCTGTAAAGTGAGTAGGATTTGCCATGTATATTTATCAGGGGCAAAATTTATTTAGTTTACAAACAACAACAATAATGATCCTGAACCTCTATGCCAAATAACCGCCAAACTTTTCAGTACTCAAAGTTTAGTTAACTTCAGGGTGTTTTCTGGTTTGCTTTTGTGCACCTGTCCACTTACTTTTTTTAAGTGAGAGCTGAGTAGAAGTTCCAAAATACCATGAAATGAACTTGTTCTTGCAGCATAGAAGTTTCAACCTAGCCGGAATCAGGATTTATTGAAAATCTTTATTATTTAATTTCATCTGGTACAGTAGAATCCAAATACCTTAACTAGGATTGAGGTTCCGTTATGAGGGGTGATATGCGAACACTTTAGGTGTTAAGAGAAGTACAAATATAAATTACTAAGGCCCATCTAGAGCCCCAAAGAGCTTAAAACCTACAAAGATAAATGACATATGAAGGGTAGGGAGAGAGGTATACAATCAAATACTTACATATTTTTAGTACATACCTACCTACACTTGGAATTGCATCTTTATTATAAATAGGTAAAGGAAGTGTTAGCTATTCCCTCAAGAGAGCTACAATTAACAGTCTGATATTTTTGTAGGTCTTGAGGTAAGGATAGTGACCTTATGGATTAGTTCAGTGAGACCATTCTGTGCATAAGGGGAAGCATGGGACGATGTGTGAGAACTTCTGTGTGACATGCTGACAGACGGGCGGGTGAGTCTGGCATTGCTCACAGAGTAGAGGAAGTAGATGAGCAAAACAATAAAAGACAAGCCTGTTGGCACAAAATTTCCAGCCCACTTTCTTGAACTGAACGAAGTTTGGATATGTGCAGATAAACTTCAGATATGACTGAATTTTCATGTGCTTATCTGAATGAAATCAAACCATTAATTTTACCTTTGTGTTTTAACTTTTTGCCTTATAAATATAATGGTATTCTTGAAAGCTTTAAGCTTAGCAATAATAAGTTAACAAGGTAGCACTGTAAACCAAAGAAACTATTTAGTTCTGGTAAAATTATGCTATACTTCATAGAAAGGAGCAAAGTGATTGAGCCAAGTTTTCATAATAAGCATCAGGATTCTGTGAAGGTTACCCAGCACTTTGCACAGGTTTGTCATCTACACACCCAAGAAAGATAAGAACATACATTAATAATATATTTAAATTGTGCAGACTTTGGCCATGCTTCCATTTCCATTCCCCAGAATTAAAAATCAAAATATTGAGGATGTTAGCATCACCCTGACGTCCTGATAGACATCTGGAGACCATTCTTCCTCTGTCTATAAATGAAACATGAAATTCCTTGGGTATTGAAGTCCCCAAATTTCAGGAAGAAGGAGGAGAAACAAAAAACAAACAAATGTGTTTTTTGCAGACCTCAGAGAGATTCATTTCACATGTCTTGTGTTCTTCCAGGCTTGCGCAATCCAGGGTCTGTAACTGTCTGTTAGTGGACTACAGTTCCTATCAGTTACTAGGATAGGTTTCATCTGCAGCCAACTTTATTTAAACACTTACTTCATAACTAAAGCCGGTCCCAGTGATTGATAAGTATTGAATCCCACTCCCTTTCAAATAGTTACTGCTGGTCACTGGATTGTATGGGCTTTGATAGATGCAAGAGAGAACCTTTGGAGTGGGGTGGCAGAATGGTATCCTGAGTGGTGGAAATCTTTACATGGAAGATGTTTATTTTGGTTTTATTTTGGAGCATGGTCACCAAGAAAGTTCTGAAGCTCATTAGGGTTTCTAGATAGCAGGTAGGGCTGAAGCACTCCTCACAACATGTACGGCTTACCAGACCTTCATAGATTTTGCCAGAGGGAACAATTATGAGCATCTAGTCGTAACAAAGACCATAGAACCTCACTCAGTGATTTCTTCATCAAGCCCATAACTTTTGTTTGAGTTATAGCATATCTTTTTGGGCTTGTCTATATGGTGGGGTAATGCGCTCTACAGGGGTGTTATTTCTCAAACGTGCTAACATGCTGAGCATTAATTGGTACGTGAAGTCTCTGCTGGTGTGCACTAAAGGTTCCCTCATGCACTTTAACATGGTTTGAAACAGCACTACAATAAAGCACAACAGCAGGGTTTACATGGACCAGTTAATGTGTAACACGGTGCACTTTAGAAATCACACCCCAATAAAAGCACATTGTCCCCCTCGTATAGTCAAGTTCTTAGAAAGATATCCAGTTTTGATGAGTGCCCTCACATAGAGTGAACATATTTTGCCAGGCTGGTTCATTTTGCTACTCTATTCAGATCAGAATATGATCCTAGCTCGATATTACTTTTCCAAAAAAAAACCTGAGGAAATGTCTTATGATATCACAGAAATATAAAGCATAGTCCTGAACAACAAATATATCTGCAGTCTCTATGCTTTGATTCTTGTGTATTGTCTACTGCCTTTACAGTAGCTCAGTAAGACTGAGATAGGAAAAAAAAATGTTAACATAAACAAATTAAGAAATGTGCTTTGAAAATATAATATAATATGAAAATTGTGGATTTCACAAAATACTCAGTTGTCACAGACATCACAAAAAAGTCAGATGCTTAATAATCAATGTAGTTGGCTTGGACACAAAGTACTGTACCTGGATCAGATGCTGAAACACAATGAGCAGGCAGTGAATTATTGTGGGGAGAAGAGAGTCCTACCATTTTACAACATGCTTCTCTCAGCTGGTACCAAACTACCACAATGATGATACGTTCCCTAGAACTATCTTAGGTAAAATAATGGTATTATCAGATGCAGGATGTAGAAGACTGTACATAAGTATGCCATTAACAATTTTTTACAAAACATATGCAATAAAACACTTTGTTCTCTCAATATGAGAAAAGCCAGCCCAAAGGTACCCAATACTTACTTGACCCAAATATTGATCTATCTCCACATTGCCTTGCGGTCCATCAGCCTATTGTGACCACAGAACTATGCTCCAATCTCACATGGGGAATATCAGCATGACTTTTTCTGTAGAACAGCTGCTGCTGTGGCATGGAGAGAAGAAAGAAGATTTAGTTTCTGATCCAAAGCCCATTAAAGCCAATGGGAGTCTTTCCATTTTCTTCAGTGGGATTTGGATCAGGCCTTAAAAAGGGGTCCCAGAACTGAAAACCTGAGAGCACTCTGTTCTGCCAAATTCTTATTCCCTGAACAATTGGCTTGAAGGTATGGTTTCCCCAGTTTATACCCCTACCGTGGAAAGTGAGAGAGTGTATGTTAGGAAGGAAAACATAATCATGAGAAGGCAATAAAACACAATACACTAAAACTTCCAGAAGGGGAATGACAGAAGCATGTTGGTGGGGGACCAACTCAGAGTTGATAAACACAGTTTTAGGATTTAGCTTAGGTTTTGCTTAGGGGGAGGTTGTGTGTGCATGTTCTTTACCTGTTAGACTGTGAATTCCAGTTGGACCAATTATTTCTATTGGTATTTATGCAATTAATTTAATAGCTTCAGAATGGTGAGGAATTTAATAAGAGAATTCAAGCAATAGTTCCATGTGTGCAGGGGCTTTTTTATAAATTCTTTTGTATTATAATCTCTATACATGTCTTGCAGTTACACTGATCCTAAAATTAGATTTAAAAAATTATCCAATGAGAAATATTGCTGATATAGTCTCCAAGTCTCATTTTGTCACACTTAGTGACAGGACCATTACACATTGTGCACCAGGTTCAGCTACACGTCTCTTCACAAATTGCTTCAAACATGGTTAAGCAGTTTGCAACCATCACCTGCCCACAAACCTCACTTCTTTTCTCTTTCCACTCTACTCAGGTCAAGTGAGATTAAATTTATGACAGAAACAAATTCGACAGGAAACTTACAAAACAAAAAATAACCCCACGTTGCTGAATCATACACGTTACAAATAAGTATTGTGAAGTTATTTTTTCCAGTCATTCCTTGGTGGTTAGCATCCAAGTAGCAGCTTTCACGTAAGCTCATGCTCAAATAAATTGGTTAGTCTCTAAGGTGCCACAAGTACTCCTTTTCTTTTTGCGAATACAGACTAACACGGCTGTTCCTCTGAAACTAATCTTCAGAAGTAGAGTTCTGCAGTCTAACAGACAATTAGTACAGTGCATATAAAAAAATAGAAGAGGAGGTGGCCACTCATGAATAGAATAGGGACATAAAGAGCTATAAATATTTAAGCTTTATAGTTTAGATTTGTTTGTAGAGGTAGCTATTAGCTTGTTTCTGAGATGGTAAATTCCTGCATAGTACAATGCAGTACTATAGGCAGCACCACTGTGAGTGGAAACAAAGAGCCCCAGGCAGCCCCACCCTCTACCATTCTCCCCTGCCACAACACCCCTTGTTCACAAAGCCCCTTTCAATTATATTCTTTGTTTGTGATGTTTACTTTTTTCATTCAAATCGCTCGCCCTCTCAGTCCCAGTCTTTCAGACAACCAGCTAGTTGGAGCTGGCACAGAGAGAGAAAGAGAATGAGATATAACACATGCCTATCTTTAGAAAAACCAAAACCAGACCAAACCAAAAACCATCCCAACCTCAGCCTCTTAAATAATATTTAAATAAATTCCAGCTTTTACAAGGAATTTACAATTTTGCCCCCTTTCATTACCCACATCTCAGTGTTTCTCATCTCCCAGCACTAAAACAGGCAGCCTGATCATACAGATACAATTTGCTCAGTGAAGATCCCTCTTCTTAAATCTGTTTTCTTTCCAGTGTGGTAAAATGGTTGTTTAGAGATGAGTGACACTTCTCACTGGCCAAAGATGCCAGAAGTTAACATCCACTGTGTTCTGTTCCAGACATCTCTGGTTTTAGCCATTGTTTAGTTTTTGTTTTACTTACTTACTTAACTACTTTTGGTTAATAATAAAAATAAGTATCTCCCTTCATGTTTAGGATATAATACAAAGTGCATGTCACATTATACCGCAAAATGTGACTGTCTTACTCTAACCTAACAAAATATGATAAAGGTATGGTGCTGCAAAAGATTTTTTATGTGTAGATTTTCAGGTGCAGGTTTACAACTGTAGAAGGGAGAAAAAACAAATATAAACTGTATTCAAAAAAGCTTTTCTTAGTATCAGTAGGCAATATTAATCAAGACACAGGCCTGAATGGTTTGATCTGGAAGTAAGAATTGTCACTCATGTAGATGTTACCCGGTAACCTGGGAAAGCAGGTTTCTGGGCAGCTTTACGAGGCTGGACCAATAGTTATACAATGGGGTGGGTATGATGCATACCAGCAAATTATATATGAAGGAATTGCTTTTAAAGTGATAAATACAAATGCATACCAGCAAATTCTATATGAAGGAATTGCTTTTAAAGTGATAAATAAAAATAATAAATAAACAACACATTTATCCTTGGAGAATTCTCCTTAAAATTGTCCTTTTAATTCCAATTATAAAGGATTTGCACACAAATATTAACATTTTCAGTGTGAAATACTCCTTTGTTGCAAGTGTAGTTTCTATATTTATTTTAACTGTAAAAATAAACCTTGAGATCAGAAGATCCATTTTTCAAATGTATCTCCTCAAGACAGTGGACAAAATTTGGACCAGCTCTAGAGATGAATAAATGACAAACTCATAAGTATACATTTGAGATGTCAAAATTGTACTCAGTGACTTAATCAGATCTATCTGCTTGTCGTAAATATCAAAATAACACAGGCCCAGGATAACTATATTCCATTTATTTCTTAAGAAAAAAAGAGCATTCTTCTGAAGCAATTGAACCAAAAAGGATACTTTGTGTGTTTACATATAATATAGCATATAATCAAGTCAATGTTTAATTAAGAAATTATTATTTTATTGTTATATTTTATTATAAATAATCAAAAGAGAAGAGTTTCCCCCCCTTCAAATGTATGTATCCTCTGTTATAAAAAAAACCTGGGTCAATAATATCTCCACAAAATTACATATACTCTCAATAAGGAACATCTGCATTCAGGCCATTATGGACCTTAAAAGCGGTAATAAATTTAGTCACTGGTAAATGAAAAGGTTTCACAGATGACTTAATTTGCTGTGGGAACCTGAGTTTCCTCTGATGTGTAGCCTCCCTATTTTGCAGCCTGTGACCTTCTGCACTATCCACCTGCTGGAAGCCATGTTTGATTCTCTGACCAGGGAGATGCCTGCTTGACAGCAGAATGGTATCATAGGACAGAGTGATGGAATTTTTCTTTCTCTGTCATCATTAAGGGGGTTCCCCCTATGGTGAAGGGAATGAAAAGTACGATTTAATGTTCTCTGGAGAGTGGCAGGGGAAAAAAGGCTCAAAGCTTCACATGCTGCTTTCTGAGTGGGCCATTTCAGTCCTTGTGGCGAATGGGATGTCCCTGTGGAATTTACCATAGACTGGCCTGAAAAGAAAAGGATTAAGACCCTTTAAAGGATGGAAATGTAACAAAGGGAGCACTTTTATGATGTAGCAGCATAAAATAAGGGGCTCTATTGTGCAGCTGATTGCTAAAGATCTTTGAATTGAGCAGCCTACGTTGTAGGCCCTGTTCCCTGAGGGTTTAGAAGCTTGTGCAAAATGATGTCTACACTAGAATAAGAATATGACTCTAATTTAGGGGCAAATAAGAGATTATTCGTTTGTTTCTACATCGTTTTTTTCCACACCTACCGAAAAGTGGCCTGTAGGGAGATTATACTCTAGTGAAAGTTGCTGCTAATTAAAACAAGTAATTAGTGTTCCTCCAGGCTTTGCGGTTTCACTCACTTTTGCCCGCCAGACAACATTAGTTTAAAAGCAATCCAATTGCTAGCAATAACACACTGTAAAAAAGTCATTTAACAAGTATATAAGTGTAAGGTTACAGTTCAGGCTTTGATTTATCTCTTCTGGGCTATTTAGAAATGCTATAGCAAAGCTAAAGGGGGAAAAAGTTAAAACGTTTTTTTTTCCTTTACAATGTTTTTAATTAAAAAGTCATGGCACTGCAGTTCCAAAGATGACACAGAAGCTGTAGGAGAGAGCATTCCAAAACAACATTAGGAAACCAGAATTGGATTTAATACAGTTTTCTGAGAGAACCCTCACTTAGCATTTTGTAAACAGATCATTTCATTAAGTCCTTTTGTTTCCTCTCCTGCCGCTGCTGAAATGAGGACTTTTTATTGACTCTGACTTTCATTGAAATGAATAGGAGCAGTAGAGTTTAACATATTATTACTTCATGTTGTCATAAGACAAAAATGATTATGTGTGTATGCTGTTGTTCTACCAAAAGGCTTTACAATCTAAGGAGATTAATATCAAGGTTCAGATGCAGCACTCTTTTTTAAAAGTGATGATGTAAATATTAACAAAATGTACCTATTGGTGGAACATCAGTTATGCCTCTGGTACATTTGATTTCTTTGCTTTATACTTCTGTAAGTGCCTGCTGCTGACCATGTGTATCAAAATGTTTTCTAAATCAGTATCGCAGGGAAAGATGTATATACTGTAGTTTATGTACAAACATTATGTTTCAGTTGAGAACGGACAAACCAAAAGGGTTAGTTATTTTTCAGAAATGGGCACATATTGGCATATGTAACGCGTAGCTGGAAAATCACGGGCAACGATCTGAATGTATGCAGGTGATTTCTTCCTTTAAAAAGAAGGCACTGTTTTCTCTAATGCTCAACCAATTGACACTGATTTTATTTTCAGTTTAGTTTATCTGGTATGTCTGTTGATGAATGAAGCAGAAAGAGGAAAATATGATTTTTGATAAGCTAGAAAAGCATTTTACACTGATAAACAGAACAAGATTGTATAGCAGTCACATTGAAAGGGCTGTTACATAACATCGTGGATAAAATTATATTTTGGTTTGGCTCTTCCCCTCCTTTAGTGATAGGCACATGGATAAATCACCAGTCCCTTCAATTAGTAAATATGACACTGAAGTTTTTTTTCCTTTTAAAAAAGCTGAAATGTTTTTGATTCTTTTAGTAGTTTAATTGATGTATGTACAGATTGCTTATTTGTTTCCAGACCTCCTCTTGATATTCAGAGCTGTCCACAAATAGCTTTTTGCATACTAAAAAGCTTCCCTATTTAAAAAAATTCAGCATTCAACAGTTTGTTATTGAATTTAGGAGACATATAAAATTCTATTTTGATCCTAGAGTCTGCATTATTCTCGGTGCCAATGTGCTATGGACTACAGCTATAGCAGAACAGACCACGGGGCAGCAGAGGGCAGAATCTGCTACAACTTGTATGGCCATAGTAAATAGCTCTAATTTTATGTAGTAAGCCATATTTGTACAACAATTCCATTATAATACAAAAGGCAATCTTCAGAAGTAATTTAGGAACAGCAAGAGTATTAATGCTGAGTCCAAGAAAAGAAGAACAATTTCCCTATGCAATCCAGTTTCAGTGCCCTGATGTCTTCTGTAAGTGATTTTAATGCTTCTTTGATTCTATTTTAAACACAAGTTGACCTTAAAATTCCACCATCACTTAAATGCGTGTTCCTTATGCAATTCTATTTATTTCAAGTTACTGTTTTTTCACTTATGTTGACTTGAAAATGGCTGCATATTCAAGTTTATTTCTATCCAGGGAATTTTTCTAAGCCATTTCCAGTATACTATTAGTATCAAAGTGGAGAATCTCAACATCTTGCTGCATACACTGTATAATGGAGTGACCAACAGGCATTCTGAAAACTATTTTTAAAAACATAAACTATCCAAATAATTAATTTTAGACTCTTCCTGCTGATGAGCTGAAAGTATTAGGTCACCAACATATATTTTTAAAGGTGGTTCTTCAGCACTAAAATTGTCACCTTCTTCTTCCATTCCATAAGCAGACAGTGATCTACTTTTGTACCCTTTCCTCACATAACACACAATGCTAAAGTCAATCAGCCACTGTGACCCTCACAGCTTAGCACACATGCCAAGGAAACAATGTTCATATGATGTGACATGGTAGAAATTAATGCCTGGCCACTTCTTCACACTCTATTATACTTCTGCTCTTTTAAGTTTCTTCATGAACTGGTTCTAAGAGGGGCTTTTCTCCCTCTAAAACTCTACTCTGAGATATTTTTATAGTATTTTAATGGACTTTCAGAAAAATACTTTGACAGAGAACTGAGCCAATAAGATTAGTCTCTAAGGGCTTGTCTACACTACTGCGTGGAGTCGATCTATGATACGCAACTTCAGCTACATGAATAGTGTAGCTGAAGTCGATGTACTTAGATTTAGTTACCGCGGTGTCTTCACTAAGGTAAGTCGACAGCTGATGCTCTCCCGTTGACTCCGCTTGCATTCCTTGTTCTAGCTGAGTACTGGAGTTCATGGGAGAGCGCTCAGCGGTTGATTTATTGCATCTATACTTGATGCGATAAATTGACCTCCGCTGGATTGATCACTGCCCGCTGATCCGGCAGGTAGAATAGACAAGCCCTAAATGTCAATAACAATTTTTGAGGGCATCTAAGCAGACCTGTTTTTGAAAAAGCTGTCCCCATTAATTCCTTCTTGATTCTCACCCTTCTTAAAAAGAACATATGTTTACTGTTGTTCCTAAAGATCATGGCCCCACTGAAGTCAAAACTCCCTTCAGTGTGAGCAGGATTTCACCCCATCAGTTTTGGGTGGAATAGAAGAGTTAGCATTCAAAACCAGCAAATTAAATATAAAAGTAGACTGGGAAACTTAGGTGTATGGTCCATAAAATGTGTGCACCAGATAACAAAATTAGAGACATACTGTATTTTCATTTTCCTAGCTGTAGAAAGAAAAAGGAATGACTGATAATGCTGAATGAACTGACTCTTCAATTCAGTGGCTAAGCCGAAAAATCCACCCTTCCCCCACCCCTCACCCTAAAATCAGGTCCTTTTAAACTTCTTTTTTGTTTCACAGTGAAAAAAAAAAAAAACTGGAAAAAAATCAGTTTTGGGTGAAAACAAAATGTTTTAAACAAATTGTTAAAACATTTGCAGAATTCTTGTTTTCGGGATTTTTTTCAGTTGAAATTACTGAATTTTCAAATAGCTTTGGTGCCCTGAAAAAGGTATTTTGTGGTTAATTTACTATTTAGCCAAAAAAAATCCCAGTTTGAATTATGAATTTATTTCAGATTGAATTACATTTTAAGTGTAATCTAATGGATATAGCATAGATCTGGGAGTCAGAGGTTCTATCTATTCCTGACTTTGTCACAGATTCAGGATACGTTTCCTGTTGAGCAGGAATGTGTAATTTCTAGCTGGAGGAGATGTAGCCATGCTAGCTATGACCGAGCTAGCACGCTAAAAATAGAGTGTAGCTGTGAGTGGCAGGAGGGACTAGTTGTCCTGAATATGAACCTAGCACCTTGGACTGCGTACTTTGAGTGGCTAGTCCCTCCTGCTACTTGCATCACCATTGCTACACTTTATTTTTAGTGTGCTAGTTTAATCAGAGCAAGTGCAGATATAGCTCCTTGAGTTGGGAATTACCTTCCAGCTTGATATGTAGACATAACCTCAGTGTGTGACTTTAAATTACTTAACCTCACTGTACCTCAGTTTTCCTCTCGGTACAATGGGGATAATCACTTATTGGGTGTTATGAGGGTTATTTTATTACTATTTAGAAAACACTCTGTGACAAGAGGGAAAGTACAATATAAGTGCAAAATATTTTCACTCCAAGACGTACATACAGTAAGGGCCAAATATGCAAAAGTGGATTTCAGTTGGTGTCCAACTGATTTTCAGAGATGCTGAACACCCACAATTTCAGCTGAAGTTTATGGAAGCTATGATGCTCTGCACCTGTAAAAGTCAGGCTCAAAATGTTTCAAGCTGCGCACTCAGAAACAAAGTGCCCAAAATCAGTGGCCACCTTTGAACATTTGGACATATATGGCCAATGGGGAATCCATACACCATCTTCCAAACCCTCTCCTGGGACACAGTAATACCCTACACGTGGCTAGAGTAATTTTAATTTCTCATGAGTCTGTTCCTTCTTCCAGTTACTTGCTAGTCCTCAAACCTCAGCAATACACACTATACCTCTTTCCCTTCATGATATTAGTGTGGATTAGTGAGCTTCTGCTGTACATTGAAGTCTTAAGTGTCCATAATAACTTCTTGTCCCCAGTGATCAGCTCCCTGCTATGACTGGGATTGATTCAAAGCAACCTGACTCAAGTCTAATTTTACCAGAACAATTCCACACATGATTCACTGAGTGTTTGTGTTCACTTTACAATACCACGTATTAAATTATTTTAAACCAGGGGTGGGTCTGATCCTCAGCTGGTGTAAATCAGCACAGCTCCATTGAAGTTAACGCTTCACCTCTGGGACATCACCTCCATTGTTAGAAAGACCTGGCCTAGATTACCAGCAGTTAAAGCTCTGTGTGGAAAATTTCCAAAATCAAAGGAAGCAAACAAGAGCTATGTTACATTTTGTTAGTAAGGCATCTTTAAAAAATCAGGTCACATCTTGCTATACCAAGTTACACCAGCTGAGGACTTGGCCCCATGTTTTTAAAATGATCTGCTAACAAAAACTATCCAACAAGTGCTATCTTTATGTGGTGCTAGGGTATTTCCAAAAGTAATTGCATGTGAAGGTGATTGGAGTGGCATGTGATTGTATGTGAAAATCATTGAAGTGGTCCTGATACTGTGTACATGTGAATTTTTGTACTGTATTGTAGTGTGTTTGATGCCAATGTCAGGTTCAGCCTCCTTATTGAGGCCATCTCTACGCTACCGAGTTTGGTCACCACAAATTACAGCCACAAAAGATTGTATGTTGCTCAGGCGCATACACACTTGGCTGCTTGGGTTGGTGCTGCACATGCTCACCAGGAGTGCTTATGTTGATGCAAAGAGTGGGGCACCATAGGTAAATATCCCAGTGTGCTCTGTGCCGCCATCTGGCAAAATGGGATACTTTAAGACATTTTCACAATGCTTTGTGGAATAGTAGCAAATTCCTCAGGGATTCTTGGGAGCTAGGGGTTAAATTAACTCTTTCTATGTCCCATAATACTTTCCACATCCCATAATTTTCATGCTGTTTATTTCATTTTTAAAAATTCCCATAGTCCTGAGTGGTGTTTTTCAGTCTCCTCCATCTGACACAGACAAAAAAGTGCCAGGTTGTTGCTGGCATCCATGGGGTAGCTCTGCATTTTGGGACCTGAGAAATGAGCACAGACCGTTGGGATTGCACCGTGATACAGGTTTGGGATGATGAGCAGTGGCTGCAGAATTTTCAGATACAAAAGGCCACATTCTTGGGGCTGACTGCCAAGCTTGCTCCCATAGGCACCGACTCTGTGGATGCTCCGGGGCTGGAGCACCCATAGGAAAAAATGGTGGGTGCTAAGCACCCACTGGCAGCCCCCTATCAATGTCTCTCTCTCCCCCAAGTGCCTCCTGGCCTGCCGGCGGGCCCCACCAATCAGCGCCTCTCCCTCCTTCCCTGCACCTCTCGCCTGCCACTGATCAGCTGTTTCGCGCCATCTGGGGGGGATGGGAGAAGAACGAGGGCACAGCACGCTCGGGGGAGGGGGCAGAACTGGGCACGGAAGAGGAGGGGTGGAACAGGCGAGGGGCATTGGGGGCAGGGCCTGGGCGGAGTGGCCTCCCTCCTCCCCGATAGATTCGAAACTTGGTGCTTATGCTTGCTTCAGTTGTCCACTGCAGGGACACCAAAATGAGAGCTGCACTGACAGTTGAGAAGCAAGTGACGATCATATTCATGGAAACGTTCAACACTAGATTGCTATTGGTGAGTGGGCAATCATTTTGTAGCGGGAAAATCCACAGAGGCGACCATTAAGTTCCAAGTAGATAAGGCTATTAAATATTTTCTGCTACACAGGACTGTGACTCTACTTAATGTACAGGAAATAGTGGATGGATTTGCAGCCGTGGAGTTCCCAAACTGCAGTGGGACAATAGATGGAATGCATATCCTTTTTTTGCCATGAGCCTACCTTGCCACAAAGTACATCAACAGAAAGGGCTACTGTTCTATGTTTATGCAAATGTTAGTGGATCACCAGAGGTGCTTTTCTGATATCAGTGTGAGTTGGTCAGGGAAGATGCTTGATACTTGCATCTTTCAGAACACAGGACTTTTCAAAAAAGCTGCAAGCAGGGACTGGCGGATTACCATTGGCAATGTCAAAATGCCAGTAGTGATTCTGAGGGACTCGGCCTACCCCTCCTTGATTCCCTGACTAAGTGGCCACCTTGACTGAGCCAAGGAAAGATTCAACCACCAGCTCAGCAAGTGAAGAATGACTGTCGAATGTACTTTTGGTAGATTAAAGGGATGCTGGTATTCTTTACTCATTAGATTGGATATCAGTGACAAAAACATCCCAATGGTTATAGCTCCATATTGTGTGCTGTGTAATATTTGTGAGGCGAAAGGGGGGGAGGGGGAGAACTGCCACCAGGGTGGATGGAGATTGAGCAGCTGTCTGCTACATTTGAACAGCCGGACACAAGCGCTATTAGAAAAGCTAACCGTGGAACTGTGTAGCTGAGGGAGGCGTTAAAAGAGCATTTTAACAGTCAAGTTCGGCGTTGCTGTCATGGAATAGTGTCTGTCTTGTGTACTTTAGATCATACATTATATGGGTCTTTGCCTCCTTCTATGTATTCTGCACTGCTTAGTGTGAACTAATAAAGGTACTCTGACCTTCCAATAACTTCATTCTGTGACAAACAGCAGTTAACAAAATTAAAGTGCAAATAAGCACGTACAAGGTTTGTAAAAAAACTGTTGAAGGTGAACCACAGTTTCACGAAATGTAGTGAAAACAGTAAATATTTACGTCTATGTATGTAAATAGTCGTTCAGTGTACTTCATTGTGGCTACTAGTTTTGCTAGTAGCTATGGCTCTCCTTCTTGTTCCCAAGTGTGGCGTTACAGGGGACAAGTGCCATATATACCACAGTACCACATGATACACTGGGGGTATTGAGAGCACTGACCATGGAATCTTCCAATTATTGGAAAGGCTGCTGATTCTGGGAACTTTGGGCCTGCAGTACTTGTGTTTTGTTACCTGAGCAACCCAATTATGTGTTTTTGCCTGACCTGCAACAACTACTCTCTCTTCATTTTCAGTCCTTCTCCTCATTTGCATTCTGAAGGGTCCTCCAAGTCCTTTGATCACAGTCCCAAGGCAATTGTGGCTTGGAGGATCTTGCAGAACATATCCTCCCTAGTCCTTTTCTTTCTCCTGATAAGGGGCAGATGTTCATTGGCCCCCTCAAAACCATCATGCTACAAGCTACTGATAAAACCAGACAGATACGCCATTGCATTTCGCTATAAAGTTTAGTCCCTCCTCCAAGGGTACGGGTATAGGGAAATGGCAGTAAATATATTGGCACTATATTCACAGGCAGAAGTGATTCTGGCTTATATCCCACTCCTGAAGATGATAAAGGCACAGACAACCCAACGGCCTCCCAAGGCCACGTGGGCCTGTATGCTGCTAACTTGTTTACTTCAGCAACGCTAGCTGAATTAATTGCAGAGTGGCATGAGAGTATCTACTATCATGGGAAGAAACAAGGCTGCCATCCCTGGAAATCTTTGGGAGAGGATTGCAGAGTATTTTCATGAAAGTTTCATTGAGATCACAGACAAAACAGAGTACTTCTCATGTTCCCCACTGCCTACCCCAAGAAATGAAATGAAAGCCAAAGAAATGAAAAATGGATGCCAATGCTACCTCTGTATGTTATTCCTCTGCCTGAGCATAGGATACTGATCTGATGTGGATTCTAACTGGACTGCCATACTACCCTTTTTAGAGTTTATTCCCTAACATTTTTTTCCCTAACATGTAAGTGAAGCAATGAAAAGTCAATACCTTTGAAATCAACTTGCATATGGGCCAGCTTCCATTTTTAAATCGGAAACAAATGGGGGAGGAAAGAAGGAGTGAATGAGCGTACATGGCTTTGCACTTCTGCTGCAGTAAGGAAACTGCAAGATGTGTGCCCCTGCAATTGTGTGTATGCATGGTGAACAATAACCACTCTGAATTTTGGGCCTTTGCTACGTATTTTGAGGGTTTGAGGAACACATTGTGGGTGGAAGTTGGTCTTTGGCATCAGCTCCCATTTGTTTCAAAGAGATTATAACCGGTGTAACTGAGGGCAGAATTGGGCCTTCAGAGTTTAGGAGCTTGAGGGGCATTCTGAGGGCGCCCAAGATGTTACGGGCACAGAGATGACTACTTCCTCACTTCTGTTAGTGGTTTTGCCAATTTAGGGGGATCCTCCAGTGTCATACAACTGTTGTAATGGCTCCTATGCCCGTCACAAAAATACATAGCTGCAGTCTGGGGCATGACTGAGCAGAGGAGTGTTGCAAGGGTTTCCTGGACTACTGGCAGCTGGATGACCAACCAGCTGCCAGGACCAATGAAGCAACAAAGGAAGCTTGACCTCCCACACTCAACTGAATTGTGCTGTGAGTTCCTCAGCTGCACCTGAGAATTAGGACCATTACTATTTTACAATGTCCAATTTGATCCATTGCAATGAATGGAAGCATTATTTGCTCTAAGGGCAGCTAGACTTAATTTTAGATCACTTGGTTGAGTTTAAGTCATTATCTCTAATACAGGATGTTCCACAGCCAATGTGGAACAGATTATCAGTGCATTTCACAACATCCACTAGTACAGTTCGCATCCTTGCTGGCCACCTCTGCAAAAGAGTCAAGGACTGAATGAACATAAAGAATGAACTCCCTTCTCCCACCTGGAGTTGGTTCTTCCTGAACAAGGTTGAAGCACATCAAAAACAGGGATGGGAAACCTTACATTTTCACTGCCTGTGCGTTACTTTTTCTGTGGATAAATAGAACAGAGGCCTTGAGTCTCTGGAGCTGTCACTCCAGCACTTTTCACAGGCACTAAATTCACTTTCAGAATTTAAAAGAAATGCAGAAAACCAATTACTTAAGCTTGGCTGGCAAATATCTATTTTAAACTCAATACCCATATCTTTCTCACTCTTAAATATGAACCCTGTACCAGGATCAGGTAACAGCAAGTTAACTTAACAAAAAAAGGAAGCTCCATTAGGCATTTTATAACCATTCATGGAGCAAAATCATTTCTCGAAATTGGCTGCAAATTACAGCATACTTCAGTTAGGAACATACCTATCAGGGACATAATCCCCTCTAGCATTGTTGGAAGAATGTCCTATGCATATGAGAACAAAACCAGAGTTAATTTTAGAGATGTGTAGGTTCCCAAATGTTATGTACCTTCTACTAGCTTAAGAAGTAGAAGAACGTGTAAGGAATTCTAAACCTTGAGGAGTGGCAAATCTTTATATTTCCTTTTTGAATCAAATTTCTCGGTTCCAAACTGATTTTGGTACCCATTATTGGTCATACATATGGAACACTATCATGGTGGCACATTAAGTAAAGGAAATTGAAAAAGTGAATTTAAGTCTTTCCTCCTTAAGGGCTAGACTGTATCAGATAGGCATAGCCCTAAGTAAGGACTGGTGCAGAGCCATAGTAAAAGTTAGGTTGGGAGTGTCACACTCCTTTCCCACAGCTCCCTTCAATCCACCAGCCATGTCTACATGCTGAAATGGAGTGTGGAGTAGGGTCATGGCATGACTTTCTCTCTGCCCCTCCTGGCTCCTTTGGGATGAAGTGCACCCTTGGAGAGCATACAGAGGGATCAGTTTGTCCTGGCTCATGCAGAGAGCACACAAAGGGGAGAGAAGGTAAAATTCCTTGAGCACTTCCCCTGTACCCATACAAGGGCCATTTAAAAATCTTATTCCAAACTGTTGGAGTCTCTGAGTTTCCTTCTCTGAACAGCTATGCTCCTGTTGGCTCCTAGAAAAGCACAGAAGGTTCATTTTTACTATTAATTTTCCAGCCAGCACCTAGTGTCAGAATCTGGAGACAGATCTGCTGAGAAACTGGTCTGGAAACTGATAGCTGAAGAGTAGTAGCTTCTAGAAGCTGTGAATGCAGATGGATGTGTGTTTGCCCTCTAAACTATTTGAAAATCTTTCTGTGTTAAATGAAAGGTAAACATGTTAAGGAAATCCAAATGGGGGCTTCATAATTCTTCAGTACACAACAGGCAATATTTGGCATGAGGATGTGATTGATTTGCACTGGTAAAAGCTGTTTTGATTGATTCTCTGAAGAATCATGCGGATAAGAGCCACAAGAAGGAAAACAGTGAATTTCCAGAGAGAGAACTGTTACAATAAATTGCTGTTTGTAGCTGAGGATTTTCATGTTAATGTAAATTGGATAGCTTTGGTGCTTATGTGTATCGGCTTGATCAGCATTTACGTGCTAACAAAATTAGAGAGGAAGAAAAACATAATAGTATTATTGCAACTCATTATATGTAGAAATGAAACCACATAGCCTGAAAAAAACTCTAACTGGTTTTAAAAAAATGCAGCAGCTCATCCATTTAACAGCACAGGTTACTATGAGTATATCACTCCTGTGCTTCACTTTATGCAGGGGCTCTCCATTGAATACAGAGCCTGATTCAATACTCGAGAGAATGGCTCTCTTTTTCCATCTCCTTCCATGAGAGCTGCTCAATGTAATTGTTGACCAACAGGGGGAGTCTTGAGAGTGGAGGAGAAACACACATATTAGGAGCTAGACATAAACTATGAAATTCACTCCTGCAAGACATAAGAATGGCCACAGAACTGACCACTTCAGAATTAAACACAAAAGCCCTCTCTTGGACCGAGATGAGCTTTCTCACAATATTTTTTTTCCTCATAGATACACAACACACATGCACACAGTCACATGCAACAAAACTAGGGTGACCAGGTATCCCAATTTTACAGTGACAGTCCTGATATTCAGGGCTTTTTCTATATGGGCGCCTACTGCCCTCCACCCCATCCCGATTTTTCACACTTTCTATCTGGTAACCATAACAAAACAGGCAAAACTATGACTATCAACAAATCAAACAATTTCTCCTGTGAAGTGTGAAGGAAGGAAAAAGATACTGCTTTTGTTATACAGCTTTAATATCTATTTTTAAATACACAGAAGAAGCTCAGACACATTAATGGGAGTCGTATGTCAGATATATTTTACTTTAGTAGGAAGAAAAGTTCACAGAGCATTAGCAGATGTCATCACCCCAAAAAACAAGCCAGAGATGACTTTAGGATTTAATTTAAGTTATAAGAAGTTATTATGTACCCAGAGCCCACTATAATGTAATAAGGAATCTACACATGAGAAATTAATGTGAAAGGGAAATGTTTTCTGAATACCTAGTGAATTTAAAGAAAATGGGAAGAAAATGTAATTTTGATTATAGATAAAGAAATATATAGTTAAAGCATTGCATGACAGATCATGTGGAGCCGTTAGTTCCCAGACCATCAGTGTAAACCACATGTACAACAGATTTAACATTATTATATCATTATATATGCTGTGACCAGATATCTGGATGATATAGTAATTACAGGTGTAAATGAGAGAGATAATTTGAGAGACCTGAAGTCTGTTGAAATATTTAACAAGATGTGACTTCTGAATGAAAAAGGAGAAATGTGCCTTTGTCCAGTCAAAAGTGATTTATTTGCATGATGATTTGATGTGGGAGGCTGAAAATCTCTCCCAAAGAAAGGTGTAATGTAACTATTCTTAGGAATCTGAGAGGAACATAAGAACATAGAAAATGCCATTCCAGATCACACCAAGGGTCCATCGATTCCTGTATGCTGTCTATAACAGTGGCTGAGTACCTCCGTAATAGACAATTATGAAATAACTTGCCCATGGAGGAAGCGTCTTCCTAATTTTATGCAGTTTTTGACTCACTTTTCCCCTGAAACATTAGAGTTTTATATCCCTTTATGCATTTTAATTTTATTTATTAACTTGAGATGCTTTTATTATTCATACCAAAGACATGATCCTCTTTGGGAATCTCTGAGCTTCAATTCCTTGTGGCTGTGACTTTCACTGACTCATCAGACATTTTATAAAAAGTATTCCTATTAGCAGTTTTAAATTTGTGGCCTTTAGTTTCATTTGGCATCTTGGTCTTTTGAGAGAGTCATGCCTACCATTCATTTGTTTATATCCCTTTATCAAGTCTCTTCTTATTCATCTTCTGTCTAAACAACATAGCACTAGTTTTTTTTAAAAAAATCTCTCTTCACATGGTAGCCTTTCCATGTTTCTCATCATCTTCATTGTTCTCCTCCTGACTCTTACTGTTCAGAATGACCAAAATTCAAGAGAAAGGTAGGTATTCTCTCTTTTTTTTTCTCTATATAGCCCATATGTGCCCATGTCTTCCCTCTTCTCCCTCCACCCCCAGTGTGCAGGATGAGCAGAGGCTCTCTGAGGCTTCTCAGCACCCTGCCTATCCTCACGTAACAAAACCATTCTGCTCACAATCTGGTTCCTGATTCCCCCTTGCTTCAGGGTGGAGAGTAAGCTTTGTCAGTCCTTCTGCAGGTATGGCACTTCCCCCCTTTTGTACTGTGGTTAACCTGTGCAGGGAAATAAGGGGCACCTTCATTGTGAGTGAGTAAAAAAAAATTAAAATACATTTGAGTTAGATCTTATTCTTTGCAGATCAAATGTTGTTGAACTTTGAATACTTAGAATCTGGATATGTAAGTAAAACCTCTCCCTTTTCTCTGACATGGAGGATTTGATTTCCCTCATTAGCCAGGGATGAGTCTATTTCAGGTGTTTGGCCATCCGTGATTTCTACACAGAATGAAGACTGTTGAAAATGATGCTTCCCAGTTATGTCTTTTGCCTGCCTCGACTCCCCAAAAACTACCACCACTACCACCATCTAAAAGCTTTATTTGTGCAGCAGGAAATAAATTCTGGTATTTGCATTTTTTTTCAGTAATTTCCCAGTTACTGGACGTAGGCTAAGATGAAGTCTAGAAGCTTTATCCATTTTGGCTAAAAGTACATGAGATACAATAAGACATGAAATAAGACAAGACTACCTTGCATCTATGTCTAAATAAATTCTGGATACAGAACAGTGCTGAGACACTACTGGAATGAACAGCTTCTAGAAGCTGGTAAAGATTATAATGATGTTTTCTTTCTGAAATACTTTTCTGATTTAAATAATGGAAGCATTTGCTAAGGAAATATAAGGTATAGAGCTGCACAGAGGATGAAGTTGTCCTCCATACAGCTCTATACCTAATATTTCCTTTGCAGAGGAACTCAAGATTTCAAAATTTGTTTTCACTCAGATTCAGAACAAAACTCCAAAATTTTGCATAAAAGAAAATTTGGATCAGTCAAAACATTTTGTTGCGATAAAATTGAAATGCTTTGCTTCAATTTAATTATAATGCAAACAAAAAAATGGAAACAGCAATTCTGAAAGGGAAAATCACTTTCATTCTGAAAATGTCAAAATGGGACATTTTTACATTTTTAAACTTTTTTTTTCCTTTTTCTTCCAAAACAAATTTTTGAAAAAACTGACACGATTTCCCAAAGTGTTTTGATTTTCACAGTATTGCATTCTCTGGCAGAAAACTGTTCCATTGACATTTTTCCCACCCGATCTTGTCAAATGTGTGTTTCAGGACTCAGTTTCCAACGGTCACTTTTTGGGCAGAGGGACTCTTTAAAAAAAATTCTGTTTTAAATTGTGTGATTTAAATCAGACATAGGTAATTTAAATTATGTTAAAGCAGTTGAAACTACACGAAATAAAATATATATGTGTATTTAAATTAGATGGGTAGATGAGTCCGTTTAGAAAAGCTATTCAAATTAGTACAGACTACTGGGAAACCATGACATAATTTTGTGTTGCATATATGCAATCTGTACTTTGACTCTTTCAGCAATATTATATATTCTATTTTTTGCTTTTAGAACCATTAGCTTAACTCTCCTAAAAAAAAGTGCCTTTAAAAATAAAATCGACAGACTTGCAGGTGACATGTTGGTGTATCTTTATCTGAAGCACTGGCTTTGGTTCTACATGTTTTCACTGCTCAATAAATTCTGGGTTGTGTCTGGCTGAGGGTTCAAGATTACATTTGACAAAAGAGATTGAACTTTTAACCTTTCAAGAACCCCGATTTTAAAACTATTACTAACAACTGATATTCCTTTTGGCTTTTGTTTCATCTAAGTAAATTCTAAGCCTCACTGAGCGTGCAGATAGATATATATGGCGTGTGTATAGATAGATATACTATCAATCTGAAATGACAAGAGAAGTCCCTGCAAGACTTACTAAGCAAAGGGATCGTAGAAGCCCCCACTTCACTGTGATTTCCAACTGGCCCTTAAATGAAGAACTTCTGTGTCTTGGTTTCCAATGTGAACTCATTCACTCAGGTACAAGCTCTAAAGTATCCAAGGGGAATAAGTAGGTCATCCTCTGATTTCTAAACTCACATTGCCAGTTCAGCTATGCTGTCTGCCAACTAGTTACTGTCTAAGATCAGGCATCACTTCAAACTGATTGCACAATAGCATCTCCATTATTATTTTATGATTCAACTTATAAAGTTGACAGGAAAAGAAGCCAAGTAAGAATAGATTTCTAGAACTCTATTCACCTTTTTGTCTTCATGCCCTTATACTCAAGATCTATAAATGGGTAGCAATCCGGATCTATCTCTGTGAGAGGCTACAAAGTGGCATCTCTCTTTCTTACTCAGAGGAATAATGTGATGAGCAGTGAACACTAGAGGGGGAGCTTAACCGTTCAGGAGAGTTAAATCTCCAGACCCTCTGGGAGAGGATCAGAATGATACTAAAGCCACTGACTTAAACAAGCAAAGTTAAGGTTTGGGCAGCCACGGTTCAGAAGTCAAGAGGTCAAGAATGGTAGAGAGCCAATTTATTGTCATTTTCCAAAAAGGCAGCAAATCATAAGTAGAATTGGGAAGTTTAGGCTTTGCTTCTATGATGATGTGGTATATTTCAAAAACCTCTCTGGAGGCAGTTTAACATGAAGAGTAGGATTACAGGGATTTTTTTTTTCCCAAGAACTGTCTGTCATTTAAATGTCTGAGGAATGATAGAATGAATTATCATAAAATTTTGACAAATTTGATGTCTCAACCAAAGGGGGAAAACAGACATTCCACTTATTGGGTTCTAATAAAACATGACATTTAAAATGAGTTTACATGGCAGTTAGACCTTTGCTTTTTTTCCCTCTGAGTCAGAAACGTTTGTATGTGGAGAGCAGTTATTTATATCTGACGCTTGTCTGAGATAGGAAAATACACTTCTTTTTGTCCTCTACTCACTGTGTTTTAATGACTTTGTGCTTGTTTTGCCTATTGCACATTCATAGACTCTTATTCAAAAATCTCACCCGTTTATGCTAGAATTTGTGCAAATCCTTTAGTACAAAAATGTTAATATGTATTTATTGCATGTTCTTTTATAGAATTTGATCTGTCACACAAACATCACATTGTTTTTATTTTTCATAGAAAAAGGTTTCACTTTTTTACACTTGTGAGTAATTGAAATGTCCAAAACTTTACAATATAACCATAAATCTTTTTTACTAGTACTATATTTTTGTTCCAAATGAAATAACATTAGGGGCCAAACTCTAGCCAGCTGTTTGTGTATGTGCAATGCTGCAAATGCATATACATGCATTTTCCAGGTGCAAATCCTTTCAAGCATCCTTTAAATTCTCCTCACCACACACTCACAGGTGATAGAACATGCACCCACAAAATCCCATACAGGGAAATGGGGTTTGCTCGTGCACATTCTAACACATGTATATGGAGGTACTAGAATCATTTAAATGCACGTGAATGGGTTTGCAACTGGAATGTGTCATGCATATAGGTGCAAGTGCAATTTTGTGTATGCAAAACTAAGGGCTCAGGGATGAAAACCAAGCTTTTAATTCATAAAATCAGATTACTCCAGGCTGTTCTGAGTATGTCTACAGTGTAGCTTGGACCATGCCTCCAAGCCCGGGTGGACAGACGCTCACTGGCTCTGCTCAAGCTAGTACACTAAAATTAGCAGTGTAGATAATGCAGCATGGGCAGTCACACAGGCTAGCCCACCAGCTCCCCTGGTGGTCTCAGGTGACTAGCCCATACCACAGTGTCCATACTGCTATTTTTAGTGTACTTGCTGGAGCAGAGCTAGTCTGCATCTTTTTACCTGGGCCAGGAGCATGCTCCCAGATGCAGTGTAGAAATATCCTTTGTGGGATCACTTTTCCCTCCATCCTCCTTTTCCACTCTTGCATAGCGGCTGCACTCCATGACCCCCCCCCCCCATACAACTGCGAGTGGAGTTCACAAGAGATGCAGTAGAGAGTATGCTGCATTCCCTGGAGGGTCTAGTACTGATGCACTAGCCTTGTGCACCAGAGAAATTCTTGCTGAATGAAGAATTCCTCCTGGCACTGTTCCAGGGGCAGTCCAGCTAGTCATCAACCCCAACAGGGACATGCCTAAGTAGCATAAATGGAGCCCAAATGTATACTTTAAAAAAATAATTAAAACAAGATACAATCATGTTTTGTTCCTTCTTCAATGTGTTTACTACTTTGTATGCAGTGCTAATTCAATATATATTTTCTAGAGAATAATATGTTGATATTATAGCTGCAAGATAAAAGATTAGCAGGAATTAGGGAAGCATGGATCTGGCATCTAACATGGGTGCAGGTTTCTTTCTTCAAGAGTCTCTACAGAGGATTTTCCATCTTTCCTCTGCTCTTTATAAGAGAGAGAAGTATTTTTATTATGATAGCTTCCCTCCTATGAAGGCCCTACCTCATGGTGACCAGTTAGCCAGCCACAGCTTTCTTGGGAATGCTAGCATGGATCTATTCAGATTTACAATATGCTTACATAGGTCTTAAATTGTATCTAAATTGAAAGTAATTGGCTTATATAAAACGTGTTCTTTTCTCCAGTTGGCTATTAATGATGCCTTATTAATTTTGTCATACATATAAATCTGTTGTTTTATGTATTTAAAGTTGTGTAACCTGTTGCAAATAATGTAAGAGATATAAACCATCATGCTTCAGGACTTATGCCAACCACTAATTCAGGAGTTTAGGAAAAAACTCGCCCAATTGGTATGCTCTTTCAGAATTGTCTGTTTTGAGGTTTCTTGCATCTTCCTTTGTAACCTATATAATTTACTATTGGAGACAGAATACCACTACACTGATCCAGTCTGGGAATTCCTATGATTCTAGAGTTTCGGGAAAGGAGCATATCAGATGGATGACTATAAGAGGGATAAGAAAAAGTTTACATGTGGTGCAAATATAAGTTCTTTGTTGTCCACATCTAGTATATCCTGATACTACTATGATAGCAGTATCCATCTGAATAAACTCATTCAAATGATAAAACATTAAAGAGATATCAATTTGGAAGGAAGAGCAGGCCCACAACATGCACACAGGCAAACCACAACCAGCATGTAGAGCCATAAGCGATCTAGTATATCTTTGTTAAATCTTCAGTGGTTCCCAGTCAGTGGGATGATGACGATTTTGAGTTGCCACCAGATTCCAGGTTGGATATTTGTAAGAAAATAAAAGTAAAAATATTTAATCACTAAGGCTAAATTTTAAATATCAACAAATAAATAATACTGGCTGAAATCTGAACACTAGGGAGCATGACCATGTAGAAGAAGGTGACAGTTTCCATAGGAGACAGAAACCAGCATTATTTAATTACAACATATTAGGCCATATTTTTCTCTATAATATCAATGAATCCACATTGATTTCAGTGGAGTGGCACCACTGTAACTAAGATGAGAATTTGAAGTGCTATTATTTTTAAGTGGTATTAGTTTCTTTTTGGACAGGATCTTCTTACTTCTGTGTCACTATCCCTTCTCTCCTCTCCCAGTTCTTGTTTCTCTCTGCTGCTTGAGGAAGGAAAATATCATATGTAGCAGGGGTGGGGAGATCTTCTTTTTCTTTCTCTCTCATTTACTTATGTTGCTGATGCATCATTTTATAATCCATTGGAATAAACTGCACAAATTGTGCCTGCTCTGCGCTAGGTGTTCCTATTAATACAATTTTGGGATATGAATCTTTTTTTTTTACCTTGAAATTGTAAAACTGGACTAGTGTGTAAGCAAATGTATCGGAAGTACATCAGAAAGATTAAATGCTACTTGACACTGGAAAAAATGATACAAAGAAAGATAAATCAATTATTAGAAAGCAAAACATTTCATAAACTCAGTATGACCCCAAGAGTTGTAAATCTCGATTTACGTTAATGGAAAATTGAACCTAGAACCTAGTGAGTACTGTTTGGAGAAATTCTGGTTAATGAAGCAATCAAAATGGGAACGCTATTTAGAGAGCAAACATGATGAAGTTAAAAATGGGTCAAATGACTGTTTCAAGAAAATCAGTCTTATAAAAGAAAGTACTTACTCATCTTTTTTTTCTTATTTAGGAAACAAAGCCAATGAAACCTTATTTAGCAAAATTATTGTTCTGTTGGAGAATTGGCACTAACTACTGCTATTCACATTTTTATGGAAATGCTTGGGAATTCTGCTGCAAATAAACATGGGAAGTAGAGAAAGTCGATGAGAGATCTGAGATTTTGTGCGTCAAGTTTATTTAACTACAGTGTAGGAAGATGACTACAGAGTGCACACACCATGATTGTCTTCTGTTCATTCATAATTCTGGATTGTACTATTGTGTCATGCAATAGTTGGTTTTGTGATGGATGAATTGGAGGGAACCACTTGTGTAGTCCAATAGAACTTAATACAGAAAACTATTACAGTAGTCATGGTCAAATTAACATTTACTGGAGAAAACAAAGTGTGATGTCTCAAGTATTAATATTGGGTAACTGTAGGCAAGTGCTGACTTTCTAACAGAGACAATTATACATCTAAATTAAATGGCTATACGTAGTTAGAGCCAGATTTTTTTAAGGTGGCCTCACAAATTGCACCTGTAATATTTCATATTCCAAAGTTCTGTGCTCTCACATAGTATCAAAATATGCTGTTGTTTGTTTGTTGTAAAGTGACTCACAGTTGCATCAGGTCTGTGGCAAGCTAGGCTGGAACTACAGGGGAGTTATGGCTCCCAGCTACTAGTGTGGGGGGGGTGGCGGGGGGGCTCCTTCAAAGACATTCACACCCTTTGAAGTCCTTGGCTGTGGAAAAGCAAGCTAGTTTGGTGTTGCAATGGAGAAGGGTATCCCAACACTAGTGCAGGAGGATTGTCCTTTCAAAGGACCCTTCCTTCCCCACCCCCACCCCAAAAAAAAAAGGTCTGTAGAGGGTTGGGTGGATCTTTCACAGTGATTGTGCTGTGCTGCTACATATACTCTATCTTTACAACAAATGCTTTGCACTCTGTAGCTTTAGAGGCCATTACCACTTCTTAAATGTGAAAGTCAAAACGATCTTCACTAACTAACATACAGTTTTCCACCACTGTTCCTAAGTATGTCCCTAGACCTGGCTCCCTCTATGTATGCCTGTCTATAAAAGTTTGCAGAGTAGAGGAATTTTGTGTATAAAATCACAAATACTGTCGATGGTGAGAGAGTTCCAAAGTGTCAAAAAAGTTAATAGCCCATGGTGTCTTCATTTCTTAACCATATTGCAGAGTTGATCAATATTGGCTTCTAAAATTCACTAATTTTAAAAATAGTTTATAAATTAGTAAATTTTCTGAAGTTTCAGCAACTGCTGGACTTTAGGCCCATTCCCAAACTCTGGGGCTAAATTAATCACTGGCAAATGTGGGTACAACTCTGTTGACATCAGTGACTTCTTTCAGTTACACCATTCTTGAATTGGAATGTTGGACTCACTATTATTATGATAGTAACAAGAGTCCCCAGCTGAGCCTGGGGCCCCATTGTGCTAGGCACCATTCAAAGTATTTTAAGAAATATTTCCTTCTCCAAAGAATTTTCAGTCTAAATAAACAAGACAGATAAAGGGTTAGCAAGAGGAAGGGTTATTGTCCCCATTTTACAATTCAGGAACTGACGCGCAAAGACTTTCAAAGGCACCTAATGGATTTAGGAGTCAAAGACCTGTTGAAAGTCTATTGGACTCATGCCCTTAAATCTCCTACAGACATCTTGACCCAGAGTGTAGAAAATTGTGTCTGCTGCTGGTGCATATGTATTCTCTCTGCTCTAGATGCACAGAGATGGTGGAGTGCTGTGCTGGAGGAAGGATGGCACAAGAGACATAACAGGCAGGCAGGAGAAAAGGTGAGAGGGAAAGCAGCAGGAGCTACAGGGAGAGAGAGGAGGAGGAGCCTCTTATGTACCTCTCTAGCACCCCCAGGAGCCTGGACTGATTAACACCAGCTTCTCAGGGAGCTTCCTGTTTCCTGCTGCTTCCCTGAACCCACTTGAGGGGAACAGGCAGTCAACTGACATAGTAGGAGCCAGTTAGGCCCTTAAGACGCTGATATCTTCCCTCACTCAGGCCCTGTTACCAGCCTGCTTATTTGTCCCCCTCAATTGAGTGTTGAGAGCCACTATAGCTGGCACAGAACAGCAGTCATGAGTGAAAGAAGAAAACGTCCTTCTGGGGAAGCATTCAGAAAAAGAAAGAAAGCAAAGGAATCTTTTCTATCTAAGCAGGAAGGAGCTCTCCTGAGATACATAGACACAAATGTTCATGGTGAGCCTTCTGGCCCCAGTGAGGAGGTGAGTGGTGAGGAGATGCCTGATCTTCCAGTTAGTCAGAGTGCAGGTGACTTGGCAGTTACTGCAGCATCCATATCTCCATCTCAAATGGATGTAACCATGCACATTCCTGAAGAAAAGTGTAGATCAGAGAAGAGTGTGGTGGAGGCACAAGAAACAACTGCTGCTGAGTTTAGTTCCTTAAGTCTAGATGATCCAGGACTGTGGACCCACTTGAGCAGAAGCCTGAGGGACTTCCTTGTACTGCATGGGCCACAGCAAGTGAAAAACTTCATATTCCCCAAAGACAATGAAAATAGAAGTTTCCATCCAACACATTACTGGCGTGAAATCCCCAATGGTGACAAAGTGGAGAGGCCATGTACTCAAAAACCCAGAATGCTGCATACTGTTTTTGTTGCAAACTCTTCCAGTCTAATGTTCCAGCCACATTGTTCTACAGGAACATAAGGACTGGAAAAACCTGGCATGCCATGAGAAGGCAGCAAATCACCAGAGAGCATTCCATAGGTGGAAAGAGCTTGAGATGAGACTAAGGTTAAAGGCCACCATAGATGATCAGTATCAAGAGAAAATTCCATCAGAGTCTCTTTACTGGCAAAATGTTTTGAAAAGGCTCATTGCCATTGTGAGAATGCTTGCTACCCAAAACCTAGCACTGCGTGGCACTTCAGATCAGCTGTATGTGCCAAACAATGGAAACTTCCTTAAAATTGTGGGGCTAATGACTAAGTTTGATGCTGTACTCCAGGAGCATCTAAGAAGAGTCACCACCCAAGAAATGTACACGCACCACTACCTTGGAAAAACAATTCAAAATGAGATCATACAGTTACTGGCAACAAATTCAAACAGAAGATTGTGGCAGATCTGAAGTCAGCAAGATATTACTCTGTTATTCTGGACTGCACACCTGACAGCCATACGGAACAAATGACTTTAATGGTGCGTTTTGTAACAACAACAGAACCTAGTGAAAATGTCCCTGCAATGGTGACTGTCAGAGAGCATTTTCTAGAATTTACTACAGGAGCTGGTGTGACAAATGTGCTCCTTAAAAATCTGGAAGATATGAGAATTGCGATAGCTGACATGAGAGGTCAGGGCTACGATAATGTTGCCAACATGAGAGGAAAGAAGAGGAGTGCAGACATGGATCCAAGAGTTAAACCCTCAAGCTTTTTTTGTCCCATGCAGTTCTCATTCGTTGAATGCGGTGGTCAGTGATGCAGCATCAGCTTCTAGTGAGGCTGCTGATGTAATTCAAAGCATCTATGTATTTTTCTCTGCATCAACTCATCGATGGCAAATTTTGAAGCAACATCTGGGAACATCCTCTCTGACACTGAAACCACTGAGTGCCACACAATGGGAAAGTCAAGTGGAGGAGATAAAGCCTATCAAACACCAAATTGGGAACATAGATGATGCCATAGTTGCCATTATGGAGGATAATGCTATTGCAGGAACTGTTCGTGGGAGAACAGTGGCAGAGGGAAATGGAATCACCAGAAACCTACATAACTTCAAATTTCTGTGTGGCTTAGTGTTGTGGCATGACATACTGTTTGAAATAAATGTTGTAAGCAAGAGACTCCAAGGTATTGACCTTGATATATCTGGAGCAGTGGAACAACTGGACAAAGCAAAGTCATACCTACAGTCTTACTGGTCAGAGAGGGATTTCAAAACATTCTGAAGAGTGCACAGAAGTTGGCAGAGGAACTGCACACTGAAGCTATTTTCCCACCCATTCAAGAATACAAGAGTCACTGAAGAAGAAGACATTTTGATTATGAGGCATGGGATAATCCCATAAGAGACCTCAAACAACAATTCAAAGTTGAATTCTTTAACCAGGTGCTAGATTGTTCAATTCAGTCAGTTGAAGAACATTTCAATGAGCTCAAGGAACACAGCAGTACATCTGGGATGTTATATGATATTCCAAAACTCCTCACTATACCTGAAAGAAGACCTACGCCAGCAATGCAGGGCACTAGAGACAGTGTTGACACATGAAGACATGCGCGATATTGATGCGAGTGATTTAGGTGATGAACTGAAAGACCTTTCAAGACACATTTCAGCAGGATCAACTCCTAAGGCTGTTCTGGAATATATGTGCACAAATAAGATGACCACCCTCTTTCCAAATGCTTTTGTTGCTCTGCGCATACTTCTAACACTTCCTGTAACAGTTGCCAGTGGAGAACGCAGCTTCTCCAAGCTGAAGTTCATAAAAACACATCTACGCTCCACAATGACACATGAGAGGCTGGTCGGCCTTGCAACCATCTCAATAGAGCATGAGCTGGCCCAGACTGTGGACCTTCAGCAGGAAGCAGTTCAAATCTTTGCAACCAAGAAGGCATGGAAAGTATCACTTTAATTATTCAAACAGATAAAAATGCCAGTGTTTACTATGCAGACAAGAAAAGTTACATTTGCTGTTCAGGCATTTGAAAGTTAAGTGTTACTTAAAATTTTTGAACAAGGCATTTTAAGTTGTTAGTTCTCCTTTATTGGGGTAGGTAGCAGAGCAGTACCATGAGAGGAGTAGAACAGGAAGAAGGCAGAATTGAGACCTTTCAAAGTTTTGGCCCAAGCAATTGGGTATGGGGGCAGCCTTTGAGCTCCCTGCCTCAGGTGCCAAAATGTTGTGGGCCGGCCCTGCTCCTCCTCCATGAAGTAGGGTAAAATTTTCAAAAGTGCCAAGGTCCCATTTCCAAACATGATTTAGGAACCTAAGTTCCTCGGGTGCTTCTTAAAATTTTGCCTGGGCAACTCTTTTACTCATTTTACAAAGGAGTAACAGAAAAGTTAAGTGACTTGCTCCAATACATATGATACACGGATGTAACTGCTCAGACTTCTGTACTCCCATCCATTCCTCTGTCTACTAGGCCACATTCCCAGATTACACTTTTAATTAGAGGCCTGTAATAGCTCATGACACAACAGGATATGTGAGGAATCTAGACAGTATGAATGCTTTGTCAGTGGATGTAGCCTGTACAACTCAGCCACCTAAGTGGTTAAATAATTTCTAGAAATAATTAATGACCAATAATAAAATGCTATTAGGATGAACCTGAACAAAAAGAGGATGAGCCGAATTGTCTGTACAGTGATTTAATAGAACAGTTTTAGAAGTCCCCAAACAAGAAAACTCCTATCAGGCTTTAAAAGCCTGGGGAAGAATAAAACATTGAGGAGAAAAGCTGCTGAATGCTTATGGAAACTCACAATTGGAAGGATACTTATTTTCACAAAGTTAAATACAATCATCAACATTAGGGATGCTTTGTAGGGAAAAGAACTCTGAACTATTTATTTAAAAAGTTCTGATTGGCCATTATTACCTACAGAAAGGTCCATGATGGGTTTTGATTTGATGCTCTTTATAAATTATTAGTGGCTAAGATCTACTCAGAAAAAGATTTTTGTGTGACTTGATAGTAGAAAGTAACAGAGCAGCTATTGGGGAAGTGAAAATAAGTACTGATCCTAACAGCTCTTCAAACAGGAACCGAGGAAGCAATCAAAAAGTAGAATGGTACTCATTGTGGTTGTGGGTGAATCTTGGTAGAAAAGCAATGGAACTCTCCAATCTCTCACTGATATTTTGTATTAGGAAATCACGTTAGTCACTCCATACTTAAGGTTGAAGTTAGTTTCCCGTTAGAAGCCTGATTTTTAAGCCCACATTTCTTAATTTCCTTAAAAGGAAAACAATCATCCTAAAACTTTCCATCCTGCATCTCAATCAAAGTTAGGGTGTTTAGGGGAAGTCTGGTGAAAATCAGAAAATGAGTTTTAAATGTACAGCATTATGAAGGTTTTCCTTTCACTCTTTTTAAAATGTTTCTAATGATTAATGACTTGGCCAAATGCCAATGCCAAGTGGTGGTGGTGGTCTTGCTGAGGAGAAGGGCCTTCTAGTATATACCGAGGGGGTTAGTGGGTACTGAAAGTTCAAACACAAACTTGAGGACATGTGATGGTTACATCCAGTCTTAGAATACAGCTTTGGGGAAGCAAGAGAAGTGACTGCATACAGTGAAGACAGGACTCTGTTAGAGTTTGGAGGGAGTAGATGAAGGGGACGTGAAAGTGGGATAAAGGATATAGGAGAAGGTACAGTGGGTAGGTGCAGTGGACTGGGTGAGAACAGAAAATGGTTTGTGGGTGTGGAAGTGGAGTAGGAAAGGTAGACTCTCTTTCCCATGTTAAACTTTCAATGCTTTAGATGTTCCTAATTGTAGATAAAAACCTCCCTGTCTTCCTCTTCCATTCCTTTCATGGTCCACTACCACATATTTCACCCAGGCAAAAAATCTTCCTTCTGCTTTCCCACCTTCCTGTGCATGTGTGCACATATTAATTACTGGGAGATTATAAATCACTTTCCTTATTTTAGAGATCCCTTTCCAGCACAATATAAAGCTAATATATACTACAATGTTACTCACTAAAAAAAATGTATGGGAGAAATCCTGGCTTCATTGAAGTCAATGGCAAAACTATTGACTTCCGTGAAACAAGGATTTCACGCATAATATTTTATTAGCATTCATGGTTGCTACACAATATGATGTATATAGTTAAAATACAATCTTGAAAAGTCACGTACACTTATCCAAACCTACCACACCATATCATAACACCAACTTGTGACTTGGGTCTGTTTATTGGGATCACTTAATCCGTACCTGTGTTGAAACAGATCAGCCTCATTCATAAAAATGTTCTTCTGTTCCAACAGTAAATCACACCAAATTGTGAACCTCTTACTCAGATTGGTGAGCAATCACTCAGTGAAGAAGTCCCAGTGTAGTCAGTGAAACTATTCCTGTGAGTAACTGCTCATCAGTGTGAGTAAGGGTTCACAACCTTGTCCCCACTATGGAAAAACTTATGGACCCCTGACAAAACATTGTCTTGGGACTATATATTTTTTTCAAAATCTCTAATACATAGTTAATTAACCATGTATAAAATCAATGCTTTACATTGAGATGCCTTTCATCCAGAAAAATCCTAAACTGCCCAAATGATTGTGGTTCAGGTCCTGGCTCTTACATGACCTTTTCACACCAGTCCAGTGATGCAAAGGGGCCATAAAGGGGCCAGCAAACCTTCTCGAGCATATCGCCCCTTGAGCTGTTGCAGGTTAGAATGGCCCTTAGCATGCTCTAATTTGTACTGGAGGGTGAATTGGCTCCCATTAATCTCGAGGGCACACACACAGACACCTTTGCCCTCCCTCCACCTAAAAAACTCCCTGGTGGCCATACTGGGTAGAGCGTTGCCAGAGCTTGTGACGGGGGTCTGTGTTTATTTGCGTCCCTTCACCCTCAACTGTGTTGAAACCAACTCTGGATGAAATGTAGCTGACATTCTGCACCTGCAACTCTACACAATAGTTTTTTAGGCAGTTAAGTGAATTTCTTTACTGGAAACTGGGGGTTTTTACTTTGGCAGCATGTAATTGCCTAACATGGAATTTAATCAGGACACCTAGACTAACAGCCTTAGTGCAATCACACCTTTCATGACCCACAATTGGTCAGGACCTTGGTTTCATATCTCATCCAATAAAAGAGAAATAGATGTTTTGCTTGTCTGCATCTCCTATTGTGAAATTCAGAATGTCATTTTGCCTTCATTATCCATTTAGATGTGCTTACTGTACATTGTGAATACTTCATCTCTTACTTATAAATCAGCTCTGTCAATGTAAAATGCTTGTTAGTGGAAACTCAAATTAGTGAACCTGCTTTATTAAATCACAAGGGAGTCTGATGAGGGAAAAAATATCAAAGAAAAAGACCCAGGAATCATTGGTATAATAGGTGGTTTATAATGTGTTAAATGTGTTTATTTGCACTTCCAAAGTTCAGATTTCCTCATACATTTTCATACTGATGGAGATAAAATGCTAAAGTCTTAAATCCCTCTATGCCATGCTGAGTTGCTAAGGGCTGTTGAGTTTTTGTTATTTCTCCTCTCGAGTTAGCTCTGATTATGCCTGCTGAGTGAAAAATTTGTATTTGCCGACAGAAATAGGAAACACACCACGTGCACTTACACTCAGCAAATGCTCCAATACATCACAAAGGTTTGCTCAACCCACCTTCAGAAGCCAAATCGAGCATGTTATTTTCTGTTTAGATCTGATTCTGAAGTCTATCAGTCAGAAGCGTTTCCCAACTTCTGATCAAAGCAAGGCCTACAGAGCTGCAAGTGTTCATGTCCAGTCTCATTAGAGGATTGGATGGAGTGGCCCAGGCCTTCTAATATAAAGCTGTGAGTGAACTTTAAGTATGAGAGTGCATCAATCAAATCCAAGCAAGGCTTTTTATGTCATTTTTTTGTTTGTGTTCTTTTTACTTCGCCTTTAAGTTCCTATAGGAATGCCCTTTCGGGCTGTACAGTCAAGGAGCATTCAATAGAAACAAAACAAAACAACTCTCAGAATGGGTAAGCTTTTACTTCCCTTTTAAAAAGCAAGAGGGTTTACTGTGAAAAATTGCCTCATTTGGTGGTTCTGTATTAATTATTTGTGCTGAACTGAACCATATACCGAAAAGGTCATAAAGCTGCATCCTGTATGTTTTATGTAAAACTGTGTGAAAGAGACAGTTTTCCAAAATAAATGGTTTGTGCAACTTTTCACTTTCTCCTCTTGAGTTTTCACTGCTGCTCATTTGCGGGTGGTGAGTGAGTGAGAAGGGGGAGATGGAGGAATGATACAGGCCTGTGAGGAGACAGCAAGGTTTGTTACAGAAATTCAGAGGCACAGCATAGTGCAGTATGTGGGTGATTCTGTCCCTAAGCAGCATTTAAGGCACTGAAGATCTTTTAGTAATTAATCTTAAAATGACAACATGAAAAGGAGGACGAATATTGTTACATTTTGCCTTCTAATACTATTAAAGAAAAATATGACAATGCAGTTAGCTGTGATTATTAAATTATACGTATTTTTGCTTTGATCGAAGCCAAGAATCCAAACATAAGTGGAATACTGTGATGACTCTCCATGGAAATTAAATTACAATGAGTTCTGGGAATTCATTCTTTTGTTTTTCAATCTTTGGAATGCAAAGTGAGCAAACTCTCTGAAACCCTATAGATTTCTTCATAAATTTCACCACCTTAAGGTATTTTAGATTATCCTACAAGAAACAAATATATAGATTGGTTACGATACATTTCACCATTGCTCAGATATATTGCTCTTCCATGGGAATTCCCTTTGTCTCCATGCCATGTGTTCTTTCCTGAACACAGCTATGAATGAATCAAACACAGTTCTTTGCCCATATATATTATATTTATATATGTGTGTATGGTGAAGCAATGTTTAATGTGAGGCAGTAATTCCATCACTAATCTACCATGTGTTTTTTCCAGGCCTTCACATGTTTAGAAGAATTATGCAGATTTTATAAATGAGTACTAGAGCATTAATGCCACTTGATGGTGCCCCATATGTGCTTCCCTGTAGTGTTTGATGGGGAATCTGTGTACATTGCTACCTTTTTTTTTAATTAGCACATTGTTTTTATGCAATCAGCTACCTGGTAAAACGTTTATACATTTCAGCGTATAATTTTTTCTTCAAAGCTGATATTGAGCTTCTCTCCTTTTGTAGTTTTCTGAAACTTTCTGAAAAGTTAATTTACTTTTAAACTATTGAAAATCCAAAAAACTGAGGTTTAAGGAAAGAAGTATTTTTTCTTCCCTCCTCACCTTCTCCCTCCCCGCCCCCATCCCCCAAATAGAATGTACTTTATTTTTGTCTGGTAAATAAAAATTTATTAAAGTCCAGTGAGGCTGATTTCCCAGGGAGGTTATCACCATATTTTTTTAAAGATGTAAATCTTTGCTGTCTGATGAAATCATATTGGATCAAATTCCATGCTGATGTAAATAGGTGCAACTCCATATATTCAACTTGCTCCAGCAGAGAACTTGACTCTCTATTTCAGTAAAGCTCTGAAAAGTCTAAGGCCATTATTAAATGTTGTGCTTTGAGGTTTATTTTCTCCAGTGTCTTGTTTTTATTTAGTGCTGAGCAACTTTTTACATCTCCGATTAAGTGACCCCTAGACTAAATCTAAAAAGTCTGTTACAGAGAGATATTTTATACATGTGTCCTTCACCACTATGGTTTTCATATCTGAATTTCTGGCAATGCTGTGTTCCTTGCTGGTGACATATTTTAGGCTACTTATATAGCTAGCTGTGGATTTGGACTATTTTTATAGCAGCTCCCAAAACATTTGAACTAGAACTGCAGCTGTAGGGGCCAGTCAGAGTACAGAGTGTGGTTTCAGAAGAATTCTGGTGAACTTCAAAAGGGTCCAGGGGGTTGGGTTGGTTTGGTTTTGAAAAGAATCCAAGAATTTGGGAGCTAATTTGATCACCCCATTAATCTTGCAAGATTGAGTTTGTTTTGAGTTCTCCAGAATTTCTTTATTCTGGCCACTCCAGCAACATTGTAAAAAGCTTTTTCAGTGCTCATACTTCTGTGCTGATTCAGGAAGCATGGAGTCATGAAGACATAAGGTTTAAAAAAAAAAAAGAGAGAGAGAAAGAGAGAAGAAAAGGCTCTCTAAACAGGAAAAATGTTTTCTGTTCTACATTGTTTCATCCTGTCTTGGTTCAAAGCTTTAGGCATCCTAATATGGAGTTTATAGAGTCCTCATTTGTTCTGAAGACTCATTGGCTGTCATAGTTCTTGACTGGATGGATCATCCAATCAGTACTCACCGACAGATTTTAAAAACATGGGTGCCTGCAGTTAGGATCCTAAAGCCATATTTGTATGTGTAAATAAGTAGTGTGTTTTTTAAAAATGCTGAGCACCCAGGTCCTTTGTTTCTAAGCACCATGTCTTTTTCAGAGCAAGTTTAGATGACACAATAGTAAAAACATCAGAGCTCTGTTTATACTACATCTTTCACCATTCCTACTACTAAACTGGTAGTGAATTTCAGGTTCTAATTTTCCTAGTGTAAGCAAGACCAATGTGACAAGATAGACATTCCTAGAACAGCATCTGTAATACTGTAGGAGGAGAGCAGCCTTAAAGAGCACTTTTGAGACCCAAACTATATGGCTTTTTTCCCTCAGAGAAAAAGCTGAAGGGCTCTGAAGAATGGAAGACACCATAAGCAGCATTTTAAAGGATTTTTTAATATATTGAAAATGTAAGTGGTTTTTCTGAAAGGTTCTTATATACAATGTAGCAAGTAGTGGAGTGCAAAAGACTTTTGTCAGTGAACACAAGTTAAAAAGTGATTTTGTTCCTTTTCGGTTGGATTCTGATACCTTTAGTCACACTTTTAAAAGTGTGCAGTAGTGTGACTTTTGCAGCAGTTCCAGTGGAGTAAGGCATTGCTCGATACGAATAGGGGTATTATAATCAGGCTGTGTGCGATTTCTTGCTTTTTATAATGTCTCCAATATGATTCAAGGGAGAAAAGTACCAAAAGGTTTTGATTTTGAGTTCCAGCCAAAGCTCGCTGTCTAGAGACGTACCTAAACACAATGAAAAGGAAGAAATTGGAAAGCCAATGTAGGGCAGTTGTGAATATGGCTCTTACATCGTCGTCATCTACAGGTTCTGTAGTATAATCCAAACTCAAATTAATATCTGCTGCTGCTGCTATTGATATACCAATGTCTAATTTAATGGAGGAACTATGAAGTAGCAACTTCTCTTAAAAATTGCATTGTAGCAGTATAGCTGCATGTGAGCCTGAAGAGAGACATCATAAAATGATCATCACGTATGAGCCTATTGTCTCTTCTTTTGCCAATGAAGTATCACTTTTATCTGGTGATGGAAAAGGTCTCCCAAATTCAACAACTGTAGCTTAGCTCTTCATAATAGGCTTGGATTATAGAGTTGGTTATGAAGCTGTTAATGTTAATATTGCCTGGAACATAAATGTGAACAGACCTCTAGTGGTCTGAGACTATGCATTCATTGGTAAGTTTTGACCTCTGTCACTTACCAGAAATTATTTTCTTAAAAAACAAAAATGCAGGCCCCAGAATATTTCTTATGTAAGTCAATGGTATAGAATTGTATTTCTGTGAGCCTGTACTTTTGCAGACTAGGAACATTCAATGGGTGGTCAACAATATTATCCTGTGATTGTATATTTTGTGTTTCATTACAAAAATGTAAAATGCAATGGATACATGTTCCGTGAGCAGGCAGTATATGTAGTTAGTAATAAAGGGGTTAATTTTTTTCTACTCAGAAACTTTCTTCTACAGTGTCTGAAAAGCACTACATAAATGTTTTTGTATAGTTTTCATAAAGTGCTATATACATGCAGTATTTATTCATAAGCACATGGTCTTTTGCAAATAGGAGAGTAAGTGTGGCATGTCTGAAATCCATAATGCACATCTGTAGCTCAGGCAACATCTAGACACAATACAGTATTCTGAGCATTGCTAGGAGCAAGCAGTAGTAATGCTGAACACTATTAAGGTCTATCAATCTCTTCTCCACTATTGAATGAACTGTGAAAAGTTCAAGCTGTTATAGAGCTAACAGGCACTACCAACCTTGATGTCACCCGTGCCTGTGAAATTTCAGCTAAAACAATGTACTCTGGCTTTCTTCACTGTAGAAATAGCTAAAGAAGATGTGAACATGAAGTGAAGAGTGACGGCAGATGAATGGTAATAACCAGCAATGAGGTCAGGGGATGCGCAGTGCAATGGATCTCTTCACAGCAAATGTAAATGATTTCCCCACCTCCCATTCTTGCCTTCCTCACATCACCAAAACAAAGTCTAGCTTCCACCTGTGCACAAGCTTTGCATATTTGTGTTGTACTAGCCCATGTGCATAATATGCCATCAGCCAGTGATCTGCTTTGGTAGTTTAAGTAGGTTATAGGTAGGCATGCCCATAGTATGCTTAAACAGTATGCTTATACAACAAGAGGTCTGTGGTGGGTTTTGGTTATTTTTGAACTTTTTAGATCTCGTTTCATTTTCATATAGGACATGTTCTGCTAGTACAGATATTTAATTAGCTTCTGACACTGATAGTGCCAGACATGGCAGTAATATGTAGACTATCAAAGTGGTTTAAAAAAAAAAAAGAATACTAGGTTGTTTCTTGTTAGATTGTTTGTTTTTAGATAGGAAGATGTGTGTGCTCCACCACTGTTCACCAATATACCGTATTTGACATTTTGATGAGTTAAATCAGGCAACGGATGACCAAGAATATCCTGAATCTCTAATCCTTATCCTGTACGGTTTTGATAGGGAATGGGAGAGGGATTATGTACTTAATTTCAGTTTCAACATTGCATTATCTATCATTCGTTTAAGCCATTTCTCATAAACTGATTTTTTAAAATAAAAAATATATTATTGTTGGTTGTTTATTTCTTACTACCTTGTTTTTTCCTCTAAAATAGTCCCATTTGAATTAAATTCATTTGGGTTTGCAAGTTGCAAGACTAGCAAACCTGCCAAGGCTACTCCTTCATTCTTCCCTCAAATTATATCCTATCGGAGATTCTACCACTCAGGCTCCCCCACGAGATGAGGGTGGGCACCTCTCTCATACCTGACATCCCTGTCCAGCTGTAGGTGTCATTGTAGTTCCAGTCTGGAGTGCGGGATGTGGTCTACCTTCAAGGGGTGACCACAATTGAAAATGGGGAAAAAAGCAAACAAAATAATCCTTCAGACCATTAAACAGTCTGGGCTCATCCTGTGATTCCTTGCAAGGCAACAGGTAAATTGTCTGGGTGAAGGGGGCTGGATTTCTACTCCCCTGTGTTTATTAGAGGCCCAAGCTAAAACATGCTGGACTATAATTAAAAGAAAAGTAAATTAAACATGGTCCATCTACCTCTCTAGGCAGCAGAGGCTCTTCAGCTGCTTTCTGGGTAAGCAGCCCATGCTCTGTAAGGCTAGGAACCTCCAAACACTAGCTCTGCTTCCCTTTGTAGTGGGCTTGCATCCTTACTTTTAAGGAGCCACCCCCTTCCAAGTGCTACAGGTCTCACACATGCACCAGGTTGGGGCTGATTGTGCCCAGAGAAGCTCTTTAACCCCTTATGGACCAAAGTGGGAAACTGTCCCACCTCATACCCTGAGGTCAAAACAACACCTGGGCTTGGAGGACTTCATCCCATGCCATTTCCCTTATCTGTCAGCTGTTCACCTGTTGCTTTCCAGGTAGAATTTCCCAACTCTTTCTAGGGGGCTGGCAGTTATACAGACTGAGAGCTATCAAATACGTAATCGGATAGGATTTACTTCTGCAGTTAGCAATTACATTGTCAATAACTTTTTCATAGAAAAGCTTGGTTAGAGAGAGACTAATAATAAATAAAAGAATTTCCCTTAGAGATGCAGGTTGGTATGGGGGGGTGTAGTGTTTATTTGTTTAAACTAATGTCTCTGCAGCCATCTTTATGTCTGAAGGGAATAATACTTTGAGACAAGAAGAGATTACATTTATGATAATAGTACTTAACGTGTTCAAACACTCATTGATCAACAGGTGCGACAATGTTTCTGATACAAAACACAACCAACAAAGAATCCTGACAATTTCCTGAACAACTGGTAAAATTCTAGGAAGAAAATTTGTGAGAGATGAACAAACAGTTGACTGAAAAAGCAATAGTAGAAAGACAAAATGAGGTGAGCATTGTTGAAGCTGCTTGCAAAATGGTTGACAGAAAAATTATGCACAGAATTTTAAAGGCATGTGCAACAACACTATCACTCAGGCAAACAGTAGTTCTGAATAATGAACCTGAGACATTTTGCGAGTTCATTCAGACCAGAAAGGGGTTCTGCCACTGTCTGCCCTGTAACTTTGGGTGTCTTTAGGCTTGCAGCTTTGGCTCAGATCTCTCACAACCACAACTGGCCCACAGCACAAAGGTCTCTCACTGGGCTTCCATCAGTACAGTTACTTGTTACAGGGTGACCTCAACAGTGCTTCCAATCTTGAATCTCCCCAAAACTGTCTCCCATACAGTGCTCCCATACAGGCACCATAGCTTGTTAGCTCAGCTGGGGTTATAAACTCCACTTTAATACACAGTCCTTAGATGGTTTGCAGTAAAACTGAGAATATGTTAGTTAACAAAGAACATAGTTTTAAGTGACTTTGAGCAAGCATGAAAGAGATATGAAGAAGTTACAAACAAAACAAAACTAACATGCTTTCTAGTGTCTGAAATTAAATTCTAGGAAGATATAGCATTGCCTAACACAGTTTCTGACTCCCACTAAGTTGTCATAATTCTCCAACTAGTTTAGGATGAGGACCTATCTTTCATTGATACAAAGCGCTGGCTTCTTTATTCTCCGAGGTGATGGTTACCTGCGGGGTTCTCTCCCCTTTTCTTTATAGTCCAGTAAACCTTTGAGATGCATTCTTTTGATAAGTTAGCTCAGACCAAGTTCTTCTCCCCTGCTGCTTATTCTGCAGGGTGCAAGCACAAAGCCTCTTCTTTCACCTTCTGCTTGACTAGCTTGACCACTTTGTGTACCTTAGATGCAAATGTACTTCTATTGTCCTTTCCTTGCAAAGCTTGACCCTGGCAGATAGGCAAATGCACATTCCTTTGTCTCAGACAAACCTGTTTATCTGCTCCTCTCAAATTGTTTGGTCTAACACAGTAGTTCTCAAACTATGGTTTGGGACCCCAAAGTGGGTCGCAATCTTGTTTTAATGGGGTCACCAGGGCTGGTGTTAGATTTGCTGGGGCCTGGGGCTGAAGCCTGAGCCCCACTGCCTGGGACTGAAGCCCAAGCCCCACCACCCAGAGCCAAAGCCCGAGCCCTTGGGTGCACCCCTGGGGGGGGGGGGGGCTCAGGTTACTTCCCCCAAACTGGGGCTGAAGCCCTTGGGCTTCATGTAGCAATTTTTGTTGTCAGAAGGGGTCGCGGTGCAATGAAGTTTGAGAACTCCAGTCTAACTTACTTCCAGCACAACTTAACTCGACATGCTAACCACACATAGATCATGCAATAATATTAATCATTCATATGTCACTGACTTTCATAAAGGACCTTACTCAATACACTTTGTATATATTATTATTATTTTATTTTATTATACTATAAATCAGTTGAATCAATTACTTATTCTTTGGGGTCAATTACTTATTCTCAATCCCCCTGTTCTCTCCCTGGGGTGTCTGGACCCTGGTTGTCACAGTAACCCAGGTCATATTAAGTTGGTGGCACATAGATGCACCACCCTCGAACAGCACTGGGAAGGACTGAATCACAATTTCTTGCCTGGATCCTTCTAGCTCCAGGGCAGAAGTAACTTACTGCACCCTTTTACAGTATGCAATTTACTACTTGCTTTATGCTGACTCAGCTTTCATTGCTGGCAGTTTGAAAGGTGAAGACTTGGCAGATGGCATGTTTGGTTCTACCCATTCCTCACTAGACTCCGGCCATTCCCTGCCCATTTGCTCATGGGGCCCCAATTCAGAACAGTCCTTGAACACATGCTTACATTTCAGAGAGGTCAAGTTAAGCATGTTTTTAAGTGGTGTTCTGAATGAAGCATGTGTTTTTGTGTTTCTTGGGGAGTGCCAATTAGTGGCCCCAAGGAGTGGTAAACGAAGGAGCTCATAAACAGCAGTGAGGGATGGTTTGTGGCCATGTTAGAGCTAATGACACACTTGCTTTTTATTTGCATTTGGTTCTGACTGTATTAAATGACTAATATCTTTGCCACTCTCTTAATGTGGAAAAATACGTAGAGTTATAATGTTCAGTAGAAGAAAAGGAAGAACATAACTCAACAGTCAAATCTAACCTAAAATCCAGTTACCTGTAACACTGGAACTTCAGATGTATTTATTTTTATTTCCTAGATACTCATTAAATAAAGAGAGCCATAGATTGTGACAAATCTTCTGTTGCCCTTCAGAGATACATCATCTACAGCTTCAGGCCAAGAAATGAGTAGTTTCCATAATTAGTAAGGGAAATTGAATAATTGGGCTGTGGTTTATGAGCATTCTTTCTCTAAGAAGAGAAACCATGTAAGTTTCAGTCAAGTGGGTTTACTTGATTTATTTTTTTAGCACACAATTATCTTGTGTTCATTTAACATAAATTATACACCTGGATATTTATTTTCTACTTTTTTCCTTCTTTTCTCACAAGCAAAACCACAGTATCCTGTGATCATGAACATTTTCTGCTCACGTTTTCTAAATGGAAATGTGCCTTTATACAGTGGTGATAATGATTTCAAACTCAGATTATGTTGTGAATACAGTTTTCCAAAAGCAGTAAAAGAAATAAATACATTTCTTCCAATAATTGGTAAAAAAAAAAAAAAAGGGGGGGGGGATATTTCAATAAAATTCTACCTGGTGATAAGAAAAGGAGTACTTGTGGCACCTTAGAGACTAACAAATTTATTTGAGCATAAACTTTCGTGAGCTACAGCTCACTTCGTGACAAGACACCAGTTTAATTCATAGATTGCTATAACAGCAATTCTTTAAATCTCAGTTGTTTTATATCAAATAATTAAAAAAATCTAAATCAGCTTACAGGTATTGTCCATGCTATGCTCAGAAATATCCTCATGTCCAGGGATTTCCTAGTGGATATGCAATCAGCAATGAAAACAGTAGGGGGAAATCCATTTCACACATACTGTACAAGGAGAAGAGGAGGGAGCTGGCACCCTCAGGAAAAGTTCTGATGCTTCCATATTTGCAAAGGAGGTTACAGGCCTTATCTCTTATGGTACTGTAAATTCATTTGCAGAACTACCAACTCCAACAGGCAGTTGCTCTGGAAATGACTTGGAATACAGCATACCAAGTCTCCAGTTTGCAAAAATTAAAAATAGAGATAGTGAATTCTGGTAGGTGGCAAGCAAGGTTGATGCCATTGCAGAAATGTCCCAAGCATATGATTATTATTTAATTACAGCAGTGCCCAGAGGCCCCTATCAGTACATATGTGCATGCACATGCACACACAATGAAAAGAATCCCAGCCCTAAGAGTTTTCAATATAAGTAAAATCAGAGATAACAGGTAGATAAAACAAAGAGATGGAGAACACAAGATCGCATAATAAAATATCTAGGGAATGAACCATGATGAGTGCTACTTTTTCATGCCATTGTCATGATAGCATTTTTGGTTGTTTCTGAGTTACTCAACACCAAGCATTATCAGGTCCTTAGAGACTATTTATACTTTAAAAGATTTGTGGTCAAAGGGCCTCAACCAGGAACCCCGATGCATGCAAGTAAGTCCCACTGAAGTCAAGGCACTCTTGACCTGATTTTTCTGTTCTGCTTTCTAACAGAAACTTCAGCAGTAGGTTTCCAAATAGTGGGCCCTAATTCAGCAAACCCGCGTGTGAAAAGTCCCAGTGGAATTTGTTCAGAGGAGTAAGGGTTTTCCGAATCAGGCAGAGTATGATTTCAACTAAACCTGAAATGTGAAAACGTCTGTATCATTTATTTCACAATTGTTATATATTGCTCCTAACTTTATATAGACTCCTTTTGTGCGTTAAAACTCTCTGAGAATGGTTTTAATTTTGTTTCTGAAATTCTCACTTATCTGAAAAAATAATTTCACCAGCAAACACATTTACTTTATTTCATGAATCTGACATAGGATACAGCATATTAATTTTATTTGATTATGTTAGTGAGAGAGTCAAATCCTAATAATCTGTCCATGTTTAAAAATTCTTTATTTATTGTCACATGAAAAAAAACAGCTGCCATATTTTAGTTGAAAAACAAAAACTCCTTTATCAATTATTTAGCAGAAAATGGTGTATTAAATAAAAAGTACCTAATTCTTGTTCATCTTAGATTCTGATAAAATATCTTTTTTCTGACTTCAGTTGGAAAACATGGGACTTTACATATCTTAAAATGACAAACACTTAAGTATTAGTGTTTTAAAATTGCAGCTGTTCCAGGACTTCTGTCTAGAGTAATCGAAGAACCCAGGGTTTTCATGCATCATTCATAATATAAATCTGTATTTTGCACATACATAACCTTCGAGTACATATTTACTGAAATTACAATCTACCTTTATTTTAAAAAAAATGCTTTCTGGTAACTATTTTGTTAGAAAATGAATCAATATTCCTTCAGAATTCACCATCCACTCAGTAGCTTTACAGAAGTGTTGTTCGGGAGAGTTTAAAAAAAATGAAGGCAAAGAAAGAAGCAGGAATGGAAAGAAAAAAATTATGCCGCCTAGCTACAAGCTGCAGAGGGAAATTAATATTCAAAAGGTTAAGGTGTCTGTGAAATGTATGTAATGAGTAACACTCATAGTTTGTTACTATAGGTTCATTGCCTCTAATGTTGAGGACGGCACATGGATAATTTACGATTCCCATTGTCCTCTCTGCAGGGATTAATTCTGAATTATTTATGTACCTATATACGCACAGAACTGAAACATTTTAGTTAAAGTCAGCCACTCACTCATAGTCTTGAAATTATGCAGCCCTTGTTGCTAAAAATGATGTTAGCCTCTTGTGATTTAAGTCATAACATTTTATTTTCAGTCCCACTGAGAGAGAAAGCATACAGGAGGTGGGGGGAAAGGATATATTTTCCTGGAGAAATCTCTGAACGCATTTTTTAAAGATGTAAATAGATAATGGTAATTTTGTTGAGTCAAATTATCATCGTAGCAGGCATGTAAATAAACCTTTGTTTTATTCATGATTTGTGATAATGTTTATATTGCTCTGTGAGATTATTTTTTTTCAGATGGCTATCTTTAAGTACAAAAGCTTTGCATTTCAATAAAGGGAATTCTGTCTACTTATTAATTAATCAAAGAATGGAATTTCATTTAGGGAAATTGGTCTCAAATGTTCAGAATTCCCACCGAATCATCTGCCCTTGGTACAAATGAAACCTTCACTGCAGTTTCCATTTGAACTCCGGTGATTCCTTGCTGCTCTAAATGGCTCTTTTGGCTGCATCAAAATTCTTTAATCATGGAAAAAATGCAGACATTAAACATTTCTTAATAAAATATTAGATTAGGGAGTGTCTTGAGATCTGGACTAAGGATAGTATTTGATAAAGATCTAACCCAGTCAGCATGAGCAGGTCACATGCATGTTATCTGAACCTAGATATACATTAATTTAGCATATTACACATGTTTTAAACCATTTTCACTTCATCTTACAGCAGGTTTATTTATTTGTTTATTTTTAATATGAACTGCAAGCATCCTTAGACCTAATCCAATTGTTGTGATGAGGCAAAAATATTGAAATACATACACTCTAAGAAAGAGGTTAATTAACAAAAGGAAAAAAAGGAAATGAGGCTTACATTAGACCAATCCTGAGCCCTTGGGATTTCAGGTAAATGGCCTGTCCTGCTTTCAAGAATTCTACCCCTAATAATAATGATACATCAGAAGTAGAGAGCATAGCTTGTGGTTGGGGTATTTAGTACAAAACAGATAAAGATTTAGAATTATCTGAAGTGAAATCTTATCTATATATATAAGATTAATCCTCCTTCCCCTCTACCCCTTTCTGTACAATTTAACAATTGCTAATAAATTAGAAGGAGGGGCATATTGATGTACTGCTTGACTGTAACACAAAGAAGTGTAGTTAGCAAAAAGCTGCAGTGGGTAATGAACAGTATTTTAACTCGGCAGTTTAACCTCAGTGTCTGTCAGCTGTGACCTTTTACCAACCCCAATGAGAGCCTGATTTCTCACTTTTGCTACCCACTGCTGGATGAGTGAATGTAGAATTTGACAGCGAGAGGTTTTACATGAAAAGGGAAGGTACTTAAAAAGCATGTTTTGTGATGATAGGCTACATTTATTCACTGTTCATTACGCTTGGTGCAGCAGCAGCGTTGGTGGATTGATTGGGTGTGAGCAGCTTGTCTTCTGTGGAAGTGAAGAGGCGTTATTGACCTGCATGGGAGCTGGAGTGACCTCTAGATGACCCCCCCTTTCACCTGAAATTGACCTTGAAAACAACCTAGGGTTCACCCCATTTTGAATAAATAAAAAAGTGTCTTAACAGCATGTGAATTATTAGAATTGACATATTGCACATTTCTCCTTTTTCAACTTTTATAGCGGTACATGTGTAGGGGGTGGGAGAGAGTGTTGCCTTTTAAATTTCCAGATCCTGCAGCTGCACGGCTTGGTATTTGTACAGATTTATGGAGGGAGGCAACTAGACTTTCTATTGCTTGATGCTAAATTTTACCATTCATCATTATTGATTAGAGCCTACACTCTATGACAGAGCCCAAACCTTACTATGACAATTGCTATTTCAGTTGTTATGGGCCATAATGGGCCATAGGGATGATTTAAAAGAGCACAATAGCTATCTGTAATTACACATGAATAATCCATGAATTCTCTACCACCATGCTTATAATCAGACCCTAAGCTGAGACATTTGTACTTGTTTCCCCTTCAGCGACTAGACCAGAAGGTACCCTTACATGCAAACACAGTACAACAGGCAAATAACAACTGTCTCCGTACAAGTCCAGTCTTGAGTTTTCTTTCTGTGTTCAAAATAAATCAGTTAAAGTGAGTGTAATAGAGTATTGCATTAGCTCTGATGGTTCAATCACCTAATGAACTTGACTTCTTATAATAAACGGAACGCTGTGGCTGCCTTATCAGTTGCTGTTTAGTGACACTGTTTTATTGTTGGTTTATTTTATAGTCATCCTTTTTAAAAGGCAGCGATAGCTGCTACTTTGGTAATTCTCCTCTGCACAGAAAGGCAAAGTGGAGGGGATGTGGAGATCAAAGAGCTACTTTAAAACCTGTGTCATAATTTTCCCATGGCTTAGTCAACAGTGGGTGCTATCAGAGCCGTTGCCTGACTTGAACTGTCTCCCAGCAGCTTTTAAGCATCAATTTGCTCAATGGCCAATATCCCCAGTGTCTGAGACACCCAGTTCCTGCTTGGATGTGAATCTTCCAGTTGGCAGCATGACAACCTGCTGCTTTGGCAACATGACATGGTGAAGGAGAATGTGGGTGAGGTTGGCCAGATTTTCCTGTGTGAAGTATATCCCTTTGTCACTCCTGCTTCATTTGGTGCTAATCTTAGCTGGCAAGGCAGACAATGGGAAAACTCATTCACAGTGCTGTAGCATCCTTACTGGAGGATATGATTTCCCCTCCCCCCCACCCCCAAGCTTGTGCCCTACTTATAACTATGATTGCTCTACAGTGTCCCATGTTAAGCAAAACATGTTATCTATTATAATCTGCCACTCTCCTACATCTTTGCTTTAATGAACAAGTGCAAATATTCTCTGCAACTTTCAGACCTGCTAATTACAATTATTCTAATTCAGGATTGTAGGGGGGTGGAGGTTCCTTTTGGTTTTTGGAGGGCCAAAACATTTCTTCCAATTTAAGTTTGTTTCTAGTTTAGTTTAAGTTCTTCTAGTATTGAGCATGGTTTGAACATTCTGCTCAATGGGCCTTGCTTCAAGATTAAAATGTAACATTTTAAAAGGAGCTATTGTCAAAGGAAATAAAAGACGGCACAATTTTATCCTAACCAAGTGATGTAAATGATTTTTTCAAATATTATTTTCTCCTAACAACTGACATTTATCTGTATATCAAGTAAACACAAAGCAGAAACGTGTTTTGTTTAACAGCTAAATCTTTACAGGGGAAAAAAAAAGAATGACTTGTAATTGGTATGACATTAGAAACCCATGTAGTAGCTCAGTCAGCTTCCATCTCATCTTTGTTCCTACCTCTCTAGAAAGGATAAGGCAGTTTTGCCCAGAGGAGGAAATAAAAGGGAATCCTCGTTAAAAGGTACATTAATGAAAAAAAGAACAGCTTTACTGGGGACATGTGCAGAAAAGGATGTTTGAGTAGTAAATGATAATTTACTTTTGAGGTATATTAAAAAGGTTTAATCTTACTGATCATGAGTTAAATTGGATGTTTTAATCAGTTAGTGAGTGCCAAAAATAATTATGCCAGAGTGCTTAGTCTGCAGAATGTGTACACAAAGCATATAAATCCTTTCCTTCCCCAGGGATTTCTCAGAATAACACAAAACTAGGAGACAAAAGCAATATCAAACTCATATAAATTAACATTGCAAATGAACTGAAAAATACAATAAATAACATGATCCTATCACTTTGAATATGCTATACAGGGAAGAGTGTCCAACACAAATATATTCATTAATCTCCTATATCCTCAGTAAACTTTTTTGGGAAACTTTCCTTACATTTACTTTCTGGAGTTCAATTGAAGGTCATTCCATGCATGGAGCAAATTGCGCTAGTGACTAACTATGGAAATTTGTCATCTTTTCTGAAATAAATGTGCAAAACTGCATTCAATTCAGATGATTTTCCCCATTAGGAAGATAAGTTTGTGTTGGTATTTAGTACCCACTCTAAAAATAAAAGAAATGTAGAGATGGATCCTACAATTCAATTTGTATCTTCACATAGATGCTCATAAAAATTTCATGTGTAAGGAATCTTTTTTCCTTTCTGTAATGGAATCCAGATAGCTGGTGTGTGTGTGCGTGTGTGTGTGTGTGTGTGTGTGTATATATATATATATATATATATAGTAATTACTGTAGCTGGAATGCAAATTTGAATGACATGGGAGTTAGCTAGGTGAAATGATCTTTAATCCTTGCAGTTTCGCAAAATAGTTTTGGAGCTGAATTATTTGTATAATCCTTTTACTTGGAAAATGGATATGGCATATACCCCTCTTACCAATCACATGCAATGTTTTGGAAAGCTTTCCTGGAAGCAACCAGCCTATCATTTCTGAAATGTGAAAATTATTTTCTTACAGCTCTGAATTTTTCACTCTTCACTTAATTTCTACAGTTTCAGCCTCCTCACTCCTCTTCTCCCAGGTGAAGAAACCTTTGTCTGACAATGGTTTTGTTGAATTAGACTAAGATAGCTGTTTTAAATATATTCCTTGCAGTCTCCTTCTGTACATACCTACCTCGTCCAGCTGCTTGCGAACAGGGAAGCTACTGACTATGAGGGGAAGCTGCCTCCCATTCTGAAATAGTGAATTGTTGAGTGTCATATGATCCCAGACCCCTTCTAGCCAGGATAATTGTGTCACACTGCAAGATCTTAAATTTATTATAAAAAGCCACACACTGGACTTGATTTTCCCCTCATTTACACTAGTTTTAATCGGGAGTAACTCAACTGATGGCAATGGAGTTACCTTTGTGTAGGTGTGAGGTTGGCTCAGACCTTAATTTCTTAATTCTGCCAACTTTCACATGTGCTTGATTTTATGCCCATAAGTAGCCCGCTGAGCTTTATAGGACTGTTCACGTCTGTAACTTTTTGTGGGATAGGTTCCTAAAACTAATATAAAAACCACTAGTCAAGTTTACTGCAACTTATATGGAATTAAGTATGTTCATGCTAGTTGTATGTCTTCATTTCTGGTAAAGAGGAAAAAAAGATATCCAGAATAATTTTATTTCTTTATTTCAGTTGTCAAAATAATTCCAAAATGAAAATCTTTAGTGTTGCTTTTCCTAATGCCTGAGGCATAATTATCATTGCATCTTTGACTGCCTTTTGTGTCTTGACCGCTTTCTCTTTACGTCCAGCTGCATAGCAAACAAAACACATTCAGGCAAAAAAAAGATGCATTACAAATTACATACAGAGCTTACTTTAAGGTGATGTAGGCCAACAAATTCAGTTACCAATTAAAAACTGTGCTATTGTACTGAAATATTATGGGTTTCAGAGTAGCAGCCATGTTCATTTGTATCTGCAAAAAGAAAAGGAGTACTTGTGGCACCTTAGAGACTAACCAATTTATTTGAGCATGAGCTTTCATGAGCTACAGCTCACTTCATCGGATGCATTCAGTGGAAAATACAGTGGGGAGATTTATATACACAGAGAACATGAAACAATGGGTGTTACCATACACACTGTAAGGAGAGTGATCAGGTAAGGTGATCTACTACCAGCAGGAGAGCGGGGGGAGGGGGGGAAATCTTCTGTCCTGTAGTTGGTAACTTCTGGGTACTCTTCTGGCTCTGTCAGTCTGTTTCTTCACTTTCAGCAGGTGGGTATTGTAGTTGTAAGAATGCTTGATAGAAGATCTTGTAGGTGTTTGTCTCTGTCTGAGGGGTTGGAGCAAATGCGGTTGTATCGTAGAGCTTGGCTGTAGACAATGGATTGTGTGGTGTGGTCTGGATGAAAGCTGGAGGCATGTAGGTAGGCATAGCAGTCAGTAGGTTTCCGGTATAAAATTAAAAAAACAGTCGGAGAACACTTCAATCTCTTTGGTCACTCGATTACAGATCTAAAAGTGGCAATTCTTCAACAAAAAAACTTCCAAAACAGACTCCAACGAGAGACTGCTGAATTGGAATTAATTTGCAAACTGGATACAATTAACTTAGGCTTGAATAAAGACTGGGAGTGGATGGGTCATTACGCAAAGTAAAACTATTTCCCCATGTTTATCCCCCACCCCCACCCCTACCCCTGCTGCTCCTCAGATGTTCTTGTCAACTGCTGGAAATGGCCCACCTTGATTATCACTACAAAAGGTTTTTTCCTCCCCACCCTCCGCTCTCCTGTTGGTAATAGCTCATCTTACCTGATCACTCTCCTTACAGTGTGTATGGTAACACCCATTGTTTCATGTTCTCTGTGTATATAAATCTCCCCACTGTATTTTCCACTGAATGCATCCGATGAAGTGAGCTGTAGCTCACGAAAGCTTATGCTCAAATAAATTGGTTAGTGTCTAAGGTGCCACAAGTCCTCCTTTTCTTTTTGTGAAATATTACAGTGCGTGATTTTTGCATTCCATCTATACTGTGATGCCTTAGTATAATTGAATCAGAGATGGTGTGTTAATCTTAAATATGAATGTCCTGACTTTTGTGGATTAAAGTAAAAAATTCATTTTAAAAAACCTGTTTATGAAATTTTGTTGAAGCGCAGTAATCACAATAAAGAAGCATCATAGAAGATATTTCAATTATAGTCTAGAATAAGCACACAGTGAGAGTTTTCCATTAGTTTGATTATTATGAGTTGAAGTGATGAACTAACCAGTAGAGTAGTGCCTTTTGATTCTAATTCTTTCAAAGGTAAGACAGACTCTAGAGTGACGTGGTGAGGTCTTTATCATACAGTACCTAGTTAACCATACGTAAAATAAATGTCCTAGGGCCAACCTGAAGTGAATGTCCTCTCTGAGAAAATGATAATGTCATTGTCTATTCAAATATACTCATCCAGCCAACGTCTGCCATTAAAAAATAACCAACGTTAATTTTAATGATTGGTGAACCACAAAGGTTTGAAGTTTTAATTCAGATTGGATATGCACCAAAAACCTCTTGTTGGTAAGATTATGTGTAATTTCTGGGGCCTCCCTTTTTTTCTTTCTCTCTTCTCTGGTTCTCCACTTTGTAGGGTACAAAGAAAGATTTGAGGGTATGGTTGGTTTAAATAACTATTTAGGGTCTGCATATATTACTCTTACTCATGCTGACAAATAGCTACCTCCTCCAAATAGTCCCAATGGAGTTCACCCACTGCAGCTGTTTTTCTTCCATTTTTCAACCACACTTGAAAAATGAAAAAAAAATCTTTGTTTATATGTTGTTTTTTGGGAGGTGCTTTGTTTGGGTGTTTTTCTCCTCCCCTTCAATGAATAAAAGAGGGAAGGGATGAAGAAGGAAGAAAGAGAAATGAAAAATGAAAATTTTACAAATGTTCACAACATTGAATAAACAAAAATTGTTCCTTTTTAAACCTACAAAAGGAAATATATTTATATAACATGGGTTGGTCTTTGCCATGTAGAATAGTGGTAAGGAGGAAAGGTTTAAGAGAATAGGAGTAGTTGTGAGAAAAGGAGAAAGAGTAGAAGAAAGTTTTCAGTACATATCCAACCTAAATTAATCCTTCAAACTTCTGTGATTCACCCATTTAATGTCTTAATTCTGGGCATTTTTAATGGTAACAAGTATTGGACCTCCCTGTTTGTATAGGCAATATACTTGCATTATCTTTGTCTCAGGAAGGACATTGACTTCTGAATAGAACTAAGGATATATATTTCTGACTCACTACTCTAAGCGGTAGAAAAGAGGAGAAGTAGAAAACTGAAGAGCTGGTGTAGGAGGGAAAGGGATTGAGAGGGTGAAATAAACAGTTGGGAAAATGAGAGGATGGAGTTATAGTCTTGGAAAATGGATGGAGAAAAAAAATATGGGAGGGAATCTAAGTGAGGGAACATGTTAAGGGAAGAGATGGAAGAACAGAGAGGAAATTAATAAAAGAGTGAAAATCTGACTAATTAAGAAATGGAAAAAATCTGAAATGAATCTGGGAGACAGGAAGAGAAAACAAGTGAAATCAATAAATAAATGGAAAGAAGCAAACAAAGAAAATTTAGGTTATTTCTAAAAATTCAGTACATATTTTTATACTTTACTGGCAGTATGATGGGAGCTGGAAGGGTCCTTCATCCAAAACTAGCCTGAGGGATGGGGGAAGAATTTTTCTCTCACCCAGGCTTGCAGTATGATCTTAAGACTGGCTGAGGCCCAAGTGTGTGGTAGAAGAGGCATTTCAGCACTTTCTCCCCATTCAAGTACTACATGATCAGTCCCGAACCTATCACTAAGTTCTAAGGTTTTTAATCAAATCCTTTTTATAAAGTTGTAGGCTCATAAGAGAGCTTAAAATTTCACCTAGTCAACATGACTGCACCACGTTTTAGAGACTTAGCAAGAGCATTAGAGAAAACACACAAACACCTTTGTGGTACATAAACATTCGAATAATTCTTTATATATCTGACCATATCAGCATAAAAAACCCACATCTTAATATGTCAACGAATTATTTCAGTGTCTCAGCATTCGCCAGTCCTGCATCCCATCTCAGTTATTCATTTGCATCCAAAGCAATATATGTTTCCAAGGACACAGAACTCTCTCTGTTGGGACCCCAGTAGAAGATGTGATTTACCGTCTGTGTATGAGATGAAGATTTGCACATTTAACAGGGATGACTTCAGAGTCAGTGAAAGAAGGATGTCCTTGGTACTCGATATCATGCTGAAAAAGAGCCGTTAATACAAAAGTTAATATACTTGGCCAGTATTTTTCTGTACTCTGCTTTAATCAGATATATTTGTGTTGGAAAAAGGACTCTCTCCATCTCACAGGTTAGCTTGTTCTTCTGCTTGATAACACAGTGAAATAATCATGACCTACTGTGTGTGAAATCAGCCTGTTGCTGTGGAAATGGTATAACTTTTGGATTTCACTTCAGGGTCGAGCATTATAAGATGATGGACTTGGAAGGAACAAGCCTTTGTTTAGTTGCATGTACTGTATTTTATTCAGCTCCAAAATTCATATGAGTAGTCATGAAAAGCAAGTCCAGTATAAGGAAAATGAATATACTTACAGTTTCCTATATTTTAAGGATTTCTCCAGTATGATTGTCTCTCCTGAAAGATCCCCAATATTATTCTTTGCTTATCCCCTGTCAGACACTCTACAAATCAAGGTTGTTGCCTGAAGTTTCATGGCTCTTTTTAATTTTATTTTATTTAGAGTGATTTGTATGGCCTTAACTACTGTGTGTGTGTGTGTGTGTCTGGTCATCAATTATACTCAGATTAATCTTTTTCTTTTCTCATTTATTGAAATAAGAGAGTTTTATGTCCCTCTTTACCCTTTTATAAGACCAACAAGTTGAATATTGTTAACCCTTGATTGCTTTTCCAAATTCTTCTATTGCCAGTGGTTTGTTTGCTTTGATTATGGCATTCACAATATTCCTAATAGATAATCTGGCTTTTTTTATGATCTTGAGCTGCCGGTTCATCAGCATGGCATGCTGCTGAACAACATCTGTTCTAGCTCTTCATTTGGTTGCAAAAACACACCAGGTGAAGTTAAGAGTCATTCTTATCTGCACTGGTAGTTAGTTCCCTAATGTGGCTCCAACTCTGTGAAAGTTTTGTCTCCTGCACTCACAAACCTTCCCCAATGAGTCAACAGCTTTTTTATTGTTGTGGTGAAATGTAGCTGGCATGGGAGGTCATGGAGGGAGAGGTGATCCCTAAAGCAGCTAGGGGCCAATCCCATGGAGAGCTTTGTCTATCTTTATAAAGACCGCAGACTGGACTCGGACATAAATTGAGAGTGCCTGCACAGAGCAGATCACTGGAGGGTTGTGTTCATGGTGTTCATGCTCTGTGCTGCTAAGTAGATGGGTTCCTGCGTTTTGTACCAGTTGGAACTTTTGCAGGGGATGGCTTTATTCCTAGATATAGAGTTGTGTTCATCAAGCCCAGAGGTTACAAATGTGTGGATCACTGGAAGCAAGTCTGAGTCTACTATGATGAGGCAGAGTCTTCTGGCCATCTAGAGATGGAAGTGGACATTTTGTGCTGCTAATGAACATCCATAGCTATTTAGGCATCCAGTAGCTTTTGAGGCATCAAAAAGAACCCCATGGCTCCAGACTGACTCAGTGCTCTGAGAGCAGGTGCCCTCCAAAGTAAATTTTGTAGAGAAGGCAAGTTCTTCAAAGTTCTTTCTTCTTCACACCAGCACCACTGTCCCCTCCCGCTCTCCCCTACCCTCCACCCCTGGATTCAGCTTGAACCTGCTTCTTTTCATCCAGCACCTGACTTTTGCTCTTCACTGAGAAATCTGGCAAATGGTGCTGCTTGTATTTGATATAAAGTGGGTATACAGCTGGCTGTCATTAAAGTTCTCATAGTATTTAGCTCATTTAGCTCCCTCAAAAAATTTTTTTTGAGAAGATGAATAGGATGGCAGAAAAGATTGAGCAAGAGGTGAGGGCTCTTGAATTAAAGGAACAATCATGCAAAAACTCCCCTCTGGGTTTAGCCTGGTGTAAAGGACTGAAGCTGTTTGATGCTTCTTTCATATCTACAGCCTCTTTGGAGATAGGACCGGGTATTTAACGATCTATACTATCAAATTCATAGAATCATAGAATATCAGGGTTGGAAGGGACCTCAGGAGGTCATCTAGTCCAACCCCCTGCTCAAAGCAGGACCGATCCCCGACTAAATCATCCCAGCCAGGGCTTTGTCAAGCCTGACCTTAAAAACTTCTAGGGAAGGAGATTCCACCACCTCCCTAGGTAACGCATTCCAGTGTTTCACCACCCTCATAGGGAAAAAGTTTTTCCTAATATCCAACCTAAATCTCCCCCACTGCAACTTGAGACCATTACTCCTTGTTCTGTCATCTGCTACCACTGAGAACAGTCTAGAGCCATCCTCTTTGGAACCCCCTTTCAGGTAGTTGAAAGCAGCTATCAAATCCCCCCTCATTCTTCTCTTCGGAAGACTAAACAGCCCCAGTCCCCTCAGCCTCTCCTCATAAGTCATGTATTCCAGTCCCCTAATCATTTTTGTTGCCCTCCGCTGGACTCTTTCCAATTTTTCCACATCCTTCTTATAGTGTGGGGCCCAAAACTGGACACAGTACTCCAGATGAGGCCTCACCAATGTCGAATAGAGGGGAACGATCACGTCCCTCGATCTGCTCGCTATGCCCCTACTTATACATCCCAAAATGCCATTGGCCTTCTTGGCAACAAGGGCACACTGTTGACTCATATCCAACTTCTCGTCCACTGTAACCCCTAGGTCCTTTTCTGCAGAACTGCTGCTGAGCCATTCGGTCCCTAGTCTGTAGCGGTGCATTGGATTCTTCCGTCCTAAGTGCAGGACTCTGCACTTGTCCTTGTTGAACCTCATCAGATTTCTTTTGGCCCAATCCTCCAATTTGTCTAGGTCCCTCTGTATTCTATCCCTACCGTCCAGCGTATCTACCACTCCTCCCAGTTTAGTGTCATCTGCAGGCTTACTGAGGGTGCAATCCACACCATCCTCTAGATCATTTATGAAGATATTGAACAAAACTGGCCCCAGGACCAACCCCTGGGGCACTCCACTTGATACCGGCTGCCAACTAGACATGGAGCCATTGATCACTACCCGTTGAGCCCGACAATCTAGCCAGATTTCTATCCACTTTATAGTCCATTCATCCAGCCCATACTTCTTTAACTTGCTGGCAAGAATACTGTGGGAGACCGTGTCAAAAGCTTTGCTAAAGTCAAGGAACAACACGTCCACTGCTTTCCCTTCATCCACAGAGCCAGTTATCTCGTCATAGAAGGCAATTAGATTAGTCAGGCATGACTTGCCCTTGGTGAATCCATGCTGACTGTTCCTGATCACTTTTCTCTCCTCTAAGTGCTTCAGAATTGATTCCTTCAGGACCTGCTCCATGATTTTTCCAGGGACTGAGGTGAGGCTGACTGGCCTGTAGTTCCTAGGATCCTCCTTCTTCCCTTTTTTAAAGATGGGCACTACATTAGCCTTTTTGCAGTCATCTGGGACCTCCCCCGATCGCCATGAGTTTTCAAAGATAATGGCCAATGGCTCTGCAATCACATCCGCCAACTCCTTTAGCACTCTCAGATGCAACGCATCCGGCCCCATGGACTTGTGCTCGTCCAGCTTTTCTAAATAATCCCGAACCACTTCTTTCTCCACAGAGGGCTGGTCACCTTCTCCCCATGCTGTGCTGCCCAGTGCAGTAGTCTGGGAGCTGACCTTGTTCGTGAAGACAGAGGCAAAAAAAGCATTGAGTACATTAGCTTTTTCCACATCCTCTGTCACTAGGTTTCCTCCCTTATTCAGTAAGGGGTCCACACTTTCCTTGACTTTCTTCTTGTTGCTAACATACCTGAAGAAACCCTTCTTGTTACTCTTCACATCTCTTGCTAGCTGCAACTCCAGGTGTGATTTGGCCTTCCTGATTTCACTCCTGCAAGCCCGAGCAATATTTTTATACTCATCCCTGGTCATTTGTCCAATCTTCCACTTCTTGTAAGCTTCTCTTTTGTATTTAAGAGCAGCAAGGATTTCACTGTTAAGCCAATCTGGTCGCCTGCCATATTTACTATTCTTTCTACACATCGGGATGGTTTGTCCCTTTAACCACAATAAGGATTCTTTAAAATACAGCCAGCTCTCCTGGACTCCTTTCCCCCTCATGTTATTCTCCCAGGGGATCTTGCCCATCAGTTCCCTAAAGGAGTCAAAGTCTGCTTTTCTGAAGTCCAGGGTCTGTATTCTGCTGCTCTCCTTTCTTCCTTGTGTTAGGATCCTGAACTCGACCATTTCATGGTCACTGCCTCCCAAGTTCCCATCCACTTTTGCTTCCCCTACTAATTCTTCCCAGTTTGTGAGCAGCAGGTCAAGAAGAGCTCTGTCCCTAGTTGGTTCCATAGAAATATATAGAGAGAAATTCCATAGAAAGATCCTGCAGGATGACTATGGATGTACTTTCCTTGTCTGTAGGCCATAGGAGGTCATCCACCAGCATAGAAAATGCTGTCTCTGTGTACCTTGTCATGGCTTGAAGCCTAACTCAGAGGAATACAGGAAATGGGCATCTGACAAAGAGCATTACATGCTGGTTTTTTATATCTTCTCAGTTTAAAAAGGGAGGCTGGACACTAGACAGAAGTTTGTAAGGTAACCAGCATTGAGAGATGGTTTGGACTATTGTTTTTTGGTAATAGATTTCCCTCTTCAAATGATCTACTAACAATGGGCCTGATTCCTTCCTGTCTGGCACTTTGTGTATATAGCTATGCAGAGTACATATAAAGTGGACATAAAATATATACATAGACCCCAGCAGAAGGAATTCTTATAGACCTGTGCCACTTCTGGGAAGGAGCAAAGTTGCACTACATATAAATTTCCCATGCAAGTACTAGTCATAGAAGCATTAACGACAAACAAGGCCACCTCTGATCTTTGTCCTTTGTGGCAAGTAAAAAAGAGTAGAGAATCTCTGGATCAGTGGTTCTCAAACTTTTGTACTGGCGACCCATTTCAAATCACAAGCCTCTGAGTGTGATCCCCTCTTATAAATTAAAAACACTTTTAAATATATTTAACACCATTATAAATGCTGGATTCAAAGCGAGGTTTAGTGTCGAGGCTAACAGCTTGCAACCCCCCATGTAATAACCTTGCAACCCCCTGAGGGGTCCCGACCCCCAGTTTGAGAACCCCTGATCTAGATGGTGCTGTTTATATCTCTTAATAGAGATTTAGTCTAATTCTCCACTGTTCTCCCCTTTGTGTAGTCATTTATACTTGTACAAAGTGGATGCACTTCAGTCAGGAAATGAGGGCAGAGTGTGAAGGCCAGGAATTTGATTTAAAATTAAATTGTTGAGTATACATTTTAAAAATGCAAAGCTGCACTACCCCATGAGTAGTCCTAGAAGTGATAATGCCTCCGAGAATTCTATTCACTCTCTGCTTTCATTTTGCTCTGGAAAAGTTGTCGTTTGCAGGTGTCATGTAGTACCAGCAAATGATGGCAACCTCATATGTTGGCCCAGCTTCCACCTGAACTCAAAGTTCAAGGAGTCTTACCCCCACCCTCACTCCTCTCTGGAGATATGTAGACCGAATCACAATTTAGCCCAGGAAAACTTGTATGAGGTAAAAAATAATGATGCTCAACAATGACTGGTTTGAATTCTGCTTAATGTAAATAAAAACTAATGCTTTTTGGATGAGTCCTTGTTTTCCAAGTTTCAGAACAGAGTGAAAAGTTTTTAGCTAATTTATAAACCCCTGAAAGTCTGAGTGTACTTATACACGAATACTGACAATCCCCTCCACAAAAAATGCCACGATAATATACACAGCATAATTCTAAAGTGATGGGGAATGGCAAGATTGGGTATTGTGTCTAGGAAGCAGAAGAAAGCAAAACAAAATAATCATCACTCGTTTTTAAAGCAATAAATATATACTTTTTGTTATCAGTTTTCAACACAATGCTGAAAAATATATTTTTTTTCCAGCTGATTTCGTCAGTTCCAGTTATTGTTTGAGTGTCTGACAGCCTTAAAATGATGGTATTAGAGCTGCAGTAGAAATTTCAGATTTTGATGTGAAATGCATTGGACAGTAGGTGTGTGTTTTGGAAAAGATGAAGTAAGATTTATTTATTTTTAAAGAGTCTAATAGATAACATATGCTATTTCATGCATCACCATTACAAATAATGTGGTTGTGATAATACGGTTGGCATTTTAGCATTTATCTAGTAGATGCTGTATTACCAACAATAATAGGTGCCAGTTATAGGATTTTATAGTTGGTCTGGCAAGACTGGAATTAAAACAGTTATAAGGAAACCTTGAGCAGTCCTTGAGAAAGCTGGGCTGTAAATAGCATGCTTGTACACTGCACACGCTCTGTGTGGACCCTGTTGCTGCACACTAAACGTTTCCTAGTGAGTTTTGATCTCCTCTGCTTTGAAAGTGTCTCCGAACTCCATATTAAAAGGAAAGGTTCATTCAGCTGGTTCAGCATAGGCCCAGATTGTATTGCTGCTCTTACCTCCTCTAGTATCTTCTAATCCTAGCTGCTGTAGCTAACTCATAGGTCCCCCTGGCTCATGGTCTGTTTTGCACAGGAATGTGTCAGTGAACACTAGATATGGCATTTTGAAACTGGCTGATGAAAAAAAGTCAGTGCAAGTGAACTGACTGACTGGAGTTTCTTGTTCTAGTGATTCCTCTGACTACTACGAGAGACATGCCTCCCACAACTGAATATTAACAGCAGGCACTGAGGGGAAGGTTGCGGCGGGTGGCAGACTAGTGTCATGGCTAACCAGTCAAGAAGCCCTGGAGGATGGACCTTAAGAATTGAAGAATTACCTTTGTCAAGGTTCCTCCCCCACTCTGAACTCTAGGGTACAGATGTGGGGACCTGCATGAAAAACCTCCTAAGCTTATCTTTACCAGCTTAGGTCAAAACTTCCCCAAGGTACAAAATATTCCACCCGTCGTCCTTGGATTGGCCGCTACCACCACCAAACTAATACTGGTTACTGGGGAAGAGCTGTTTGGACGCGTCTTTCCCCCCAAAATACTTCCCAAAACCTTGCACCCCACTTCCTGGACAAGGTTTGGTAAAAAACCTCACCAATTTGCCTATGTGACTACAGACCCAGACCCTTGGATCTTAAGAACAATGAACAATCCTCCCAACACTTGCACCCCCCCTTTCCTGGGAAATGTTGGATAAAAAGCCTCACCAATTTGCATAGGTGACCACAGACCCAAACCCTTGGATCTTAAGAACAATGAACAATCCTCCCAACACTTGCACACACACACCTTTCCTGGGAAATGTTGGATAAAAAGCCTCACCAATTTGCATAGGTGACCACAGACCCAAACCCTTGGATCTGAGAACAATGAAAAAGCATTCAGTTTCTTACAAGAAGACTTTTAATAAAAATAGAAGTAAATAGAAATAAAGAAATCCCCCCTGTAAAATCAGGATGGTAGATATCTTACAGGGTAATTAGATTCAAAAACATAGAGAACCCCTCTAGGCAAAACCTTAAGTTACAAAAAAGATACACAGACAGAAATAGTTATTCTATTCAGCACAATTCTTTTCTCAGCCATTTAAAGAAATCATAATCTAACACATACCTAGCTAGATTACTTACTAAAAGTTCTAAGACTCCATTCCTGGTCTATCCCCAGCAGAAACCAGCATATAGACAGACACACAGACCCTTTGTTTTTCTCCCTCCTCCCAGCTTTTGAAAGTATCTTGTCTCCTCATTGGTCATTTTGGTCAGGTGCCAGCGAGGTTACCTTTAGCTTCTTAACCCTTTACAGGTGAGAGGAGCTTTCCTCTGGCCAGGAGGGATTTCAAAGGGGTTTACCCTTCCCTTTATATTTATGACAACCTTCTTTAAAACACATTTTAAAAGGTTAAGTTTTGACCTTTAGGATCACTGTAAGATCAGCAGCTATAAAAAAATAGCAGAGGAGAGAGAGAGAGATGAATCAAATTTCTGTTAAAAACTAGTCATTGGACCAGTGTGTCTCATTTTCAGTTAGGATTGCTATATGGGATTGTGTGAGTAATTAAGTGAAATTTGAATTGTCACAACTATTTCTCAGTAGGGTCCATTGGGAAAGGAGATTCTGAAGTATGATTTCATCTGGAAGGTGTGCCATGTCACATGATTTTGATGCAAAAGGCGGTTTCTCTTTGAGTTTTCAGGTTCAGTTATATTGACTATGTGGCTGTGAATCTGCACAAACTAAGACTGGTATGACTTACTGAATAGTCTGCAAGTTAAGACCACTAGCTTCTAGACGCTACAGCTGCTCACTGAAATCCAGGTTTTTAGCTACATTCCCTGCCCCCCCCCTTTCACAAAATTAATAGAAGTTACATGTCAAAATCCCATGTAAGGAGGTCAGACTGGATGATTACAATGGTTCCTTCTAGTCTTAGAATCTATGAATATTGTTAGCCATGATCATGAAGTAACTGATCAGGAATTCCATGTCTTGCTAATTGTATTAAGAGGTTACACAATTTGCCAATTATTTTCTGGTTTGTTGTGGGATTGTTCTTGCGCTGCAGTGATCAATACATTTGACATAATGGTAGTTTCAAAACCATACTGGTAATATGTGTCTTCATACCAAAGCAGCTAAAGGTTTCTCTAGCTCTCCTTTTAAATAATTCCATACCCTGATGCCCTTCATGAATATGACATGTTTCATAGAGTCACATCCCCCACAACCATTAAATCATCAAAATCACACCAATAATAATGAACTCAGGAATGTGAATTCTCTCTTTGCCTCTGGCTAGCCCTCAAGTATCATCCTTTTCAATACTTGTAGTTCTGCATCTTCACAAGTTTCTCGTATCTGTTTCAATAGTTTATCAGAAGAGGTTGGAAAATTTTCAGTAAGCATGTGCACTTGTATTCTATATCATGAGCCACATTAATCTCTGCTTCTGGTAAATGTGCCCTAGATAGTGCATCTGCCACAATTACTGTAATATTCAGCATGTGGTTTAGATTAAAATGGTATCTCTGTAATCTCAACACCAATCTTTGTATTTTAGAGGTTCCCTCCAATATTTTCTAGGAAATGTCTCTGAAATTTGATGGTCAGTTATTGTATTATCACAAATTATGTACTTCAAAATTATTGGTGACACCTTTCATACTCAAATACTATATATAATAGAGGCCAGAATATCTAGTCCATTCTGCTCCGTTTGTGACACTTAGGATGCAGCAAGAGAATGCAAACTGCCTCTTTCTCACCAAACAGGGATTCTTCCAGTGCGGGGGAGTCCCAAGCAGCCCTAGGGAGACTGATGGGGATGTGGCCAAAGTTTTGTGCTTCAGTTGTCCCTACATGGGGGACAGCCCCTTGAGGAATATTAGCAGCTGGTGGAGTTTAGAGCAGGACATAGGCTGCTGTAAACTTTGCCAGGGTTCTGGCCAACATAAACCCACTACAGACTGTTATGTGACAATGAGCATTTTGAGAATCTTTAATATTTGGAGCGTTAACCTGATGAACATTAATGGTGCCTTTCATTAATGTGGTACCTACAGGTATGAATTAAGCTGATACACGAAAAATCTTTATCATTGTTGGAAGAAATATTCCCTGATGTACACCCCTCCCACATACTCCTACCATAGCTCCTCCTATTTTGATATAGCATTTTTTTCAGTTTGAATTGTTGCTCTGGAAGCAGAAAGCAATTGGATCAGTATCCTGTAATAAAGCAGCACCTAGTGTACTCTTGGAGGCAGTTTGTTTGAATGTTGTTGTTTTTTAATCAAATAATGCAAACTGAAAGCTAAATGATTGCTTAGGCCTTTCTGTTATTTTAGTGTGGGACATGTCATGTTGCCAATCAGACTTTTGGCAATGGCTAAGTAATGTAGTTCTTGTGGGCATAGATGGCAGGTATTTGGGAAAATAGGCAACCTCACAGGAATCTCTGTAGTTCCTGTTTGTTGTATGGTCATGATATTTTTATCATGATATTTTCATGATAGCATTAATTCTTCATCAGTATATATTCTCAAATATTTTAGCTTTCGTTTGACTGCATGGTATTTTACACTGCTACCTTTAAACCCTTATTTGCTTGGCACAGTCAGAACTTTTCTTAGTGTAACATGTTTTTTCCTTTGCCTTTATCCTGGATTAGGACATCATGGATATAGGTAGTAGCACCAACTAGTCTTTCTCTCCTATGTTCTTCTGGGACTCTTCTAGTATGATAGAACTAGCAAATAGCAAGCAAAGGAAACACTAGCTGCAAAAGGAAATGGTAAGTGTGATGCACCTGAAAGTTTCCTCATCAAAAAGGGCACTGGCCCAATCCACAAAATCCATCTTTTTACATTTCTGTAAAGCTTCATCTAGATTATTTCTTTCAAATTCAATTTCAATGGCCATTGTTATAAACTCTAATGTGGTATCTCCCATCACATGCAGCTTCTGTGATTTATCCTTTGACTCTGCATCCACTAAATGAATGAGAAATCATTCAATGATGAAGCACTTGGAGGAGAGGAAGGTGATCAGGAAGAGTCAACATGGATTCACCAAGGACAAGTCATGCCTGACCAACCCGATTGCCTTCTATGATGAGAAAATTAGCTCTGTGTATATGGGGAAAGTGGTGGATGTGATATATCTTGACTTTAGCAAAGCTTTTGATATGGTCTCCCACAGTATTCTTGCCAGCAAGTTAAAGAAGTATGGATTGAATGAATGGACTATAAGGTGGATAGAAAGCTGGCTAGATTGTCAGGCTCAATGGGTAGTGATCAACGGCTCGATGTCTAGTTGGCAGGCGGTATCAAGCGCCATACCTCAGGGGTCAGTCCTGGGGCAGGTTTTGTTCAACATCTTTGTTAATGATCTGGATGATGGGATGAATTGCACCCTCAGCAAGTTCGCAGATGACACTAAACTGGGAGGAGAGGTAGATATGCTAGAGGGTAGGGATAGAGTCCAGAGTGACCTAGACAAATTGGAGGATTGGGCCAAAAGAAATCTGATGAGGTTCGACAAGGACAAGTGCAGAGTCCTGCACTTAGAAAGGAAGAATCCCATGCACCACTACAGGCTGGAGACTGACTGGCTAAGCAGCAGTTCTGCAGAAAAGGACCTGGGGATTACAGTGGATGAGAACCTGGATGTGAAGCAGCAGTGTGCCCTTGTTGCCAAGAAGGCCAATGGCATATTGGGCTGCATTAGTAGGGGACATTGCCAACAGATCGAGGGGAGTGATTATTCGCCTCTATTCAGCACTCACACCTGGAGTATTGTGTCCAGTTTTGGTCCCCTCACTACAGAAGGGATGTGGACAAATTGGAGAGAGTCCAGCGGAAGGCAAGGAAAATGATTAGGTGGCTGGGGCACATGACTTACGAGGAGCAGCTGAGGAAACTGAGCTTATTTAGTCTGCAGAAGAGAAGAGTGAGGTGGAATTTGATAGCAGCCTTCAACTACCTGAAGGGGGTTCCAAAGAGGATGGAGCTAGGCGTTTCTCAGTGGTGGCAGATGACAGAACAAGAAACAATGGTCTCAAGTTGTAGTGGGGGAGGTCTAGGTTGGAGATTAGGAAACAGTATTTCACTAGGAGGGTAGTGAAGCACGGGAATGGGTTACCTAGGGAGGTGGTGGAATCTCCATCCTTAGAGGTTTTTAAGGCCCGGCTTAAGGCCTGGCTGGGATGATTTACTTGGTGTTGGTCCTGCTTTGAGCAGGGGATTGGACTAGATTACCTCCAGAGGTCTCTTCCAACCCTTAGATTCTGTGATTCTGTGATTCTGTACTGGAACTTCAGCTGGAACAGTCTGTCAGAAAATCAGGCCATCATTCATTTATATGTCTAATATATGGATGTCCAGTTCCGTCCTGTTGTAATAGTTGTATCCTATAGAGGTGATGTTTGCTTATGTTATATAGAAATGTGTTAAAGTGTAAGTAGGTCCAAAATTCTATTTCCTAAAAATAGGCTTGACAATAGTCAAGCAAGGCCTGGTAATATACGAATAACGTGAGACAATTCAGAGGCAAGTTAGGACATAACTCCAGGTTATGTTGTAAAAATGTTTGTTTCTAACTGGTTTTAACAAAGAGTTTTGGATGTAATGTGAATATTTTGGAAGAATACTATCTATATTGGTATTGGTATGGCATTTACTTTTACCTTAATTAAGAAGATACTTAATGCTAACTAGCCAATGAGGGGGTAGAAGGCATTTTAATTATGTAGTGGAAATGTAGATATTTTAAAAGGCAGGTTTAATGCTATTTAATTAAGGGGGTGTTGTTATAATTATAAAAAGGGTAGAAGACTAATTTTAGATTAGGTATGCCCATCCGCCAGTTACCGCTAGAGAAAGGATTGTACCCTTTCTTCTCAACCCTGAATGCGTCATTTTGTCTTAGAATGTGAGTAAAAATGCAGTATATGTTTATATTGTAATGCCTGTTTGCTTAACTAACTATTTTATATTAAATAAAGTCTTTAATTTTATCTTTCACTGTGTCATTCACAGTCCTCCACTAAATTAAATGATCTGTAACCGCCGTGGAGGCTTGAAAATTCAGTTTCGTTTTATTCCTGATTTTTAAACTACTAATTGAGAACACATAAATCAAAGGTTACAAACTTCAAAGCAGTACCATGGTTGCTGCTCTCTGGTATGAGGGTGTAGCAGACCTGGCCTGTGTCTCCACACTCATATGCTTTTTGATTCACACAGTCTGTGGACCCACTGTTCTTCCTTTCCCCTTCTGGTAGAAGGGTGCTATATTTCTATGGAGATTTGCTGAGGAGCTTCCATACATGGCGTGCAGGGGAATTACAGACTTTGCATGGACCTTACTTCTGGGGAGCCTGACATAATTGAAACATAGGGCCTTCTGTGGTTATGCAGCTGGAAACAGGTAATTGCACCCTAAACACAAAACAATGTTAGAGAAATGCTATTAGAGCTGCATCGGTTATATTAGGAATCTTAGTACACTAATGCAAGTTAATAACGCATTGTAGAGACTTCCACTCAAAACTTCATTCTGTCTTTTCTTTCATTGTTTCTATAGGTTGCCTTTCTTCTTATAAGATTAGGGTCTGCTTTAAGTTTATCCTGAAGGCTCTGTGTTAGGTTACAATTATTTTCAGTATTTTTAGGTAAATGTTTTAACACTTGATTTAGGTTTTAGAAGTTGTTTCTCTGGGTTCAGGATCTAATGTAGTTTTGTTTTTTGTTCTTCATGGTTCACAATTTGATTAGTTTTAGGGCTAATTTTCTTCAAACAGTTTACAGCTATTTACCAAGAGCTGTCCTGGATCAAAAACTAATTTAAAAGGAAACATTACAAAGAAGAAGGAGGGAAAGTGAAAAGAAGAATGAAATTAAAGGTTATCACTTTTTAAAAAAATGTGACGTTGAAATTTTTCCAGATCGCACACGAAAGTTGTCTAAACAATTTTACAGCCTCTGAATTCTCCCCACTAGTCCAGACATTTAAAAACCTTAGCAAGCTCAGTTCTTAATCTTTTCATCTCTGCAACATCTTGCAGAAATTAATTGATTAAAAAATGAAATCAAAACTTGTGTGCCAACCACCCACCCACTATATGGTACTGTCTGACTGCAAAACAAAAAACAACAGTAAACTTGGCAGCTTTCTTCAGTTGTTCAAGTGCCAACTAGATGGCCACTACCAGACAAATATATTATTTCATTTATTTTATTTGTAATTAGTTATCACTGAAATTATTTGACAGAATTAGCATAATGACATGCTCTCCCCTTCTTTCCTATGTGTTTTCTAAAAACTCAACAAAATCTATTATCAAGCAATAGGCATTCACTCTCCATTCAACTAGTGTTCCTTTTGAGCTTTGTGGAACATGCCTCCTACTGTACTAATGGTCTTATTTATTTCTGGCCTGCATGCAAAGGTTTTCAGCCAAATTCAGCTGAGTTCTACACTTTTTACAGGAACCCAGCTGTGACAAAATAATAAATAAATAGAAAAAGGAAGGTATTCAAAGGAAGGAACTGTTAGGGAACATGATTTAAGGCCTGGTCCAAATCCCACTTAAGTCAGTGAAGTCACTGTGGGTTTTGGATCAGGCCCTCGGTGTAAGAGACTAGAGACTAGAACAATTTTTTTTTAAAAAAAGAGCCCAGTTTGCACACTCAGAACATGCTTGTCCATGCATGAATCTCCTTCCTTAGAGGTTTTTAAGGTCAGGCTTGACAAAGCCCTGGCTGGGATGATTTAACTGGGATTTGGTCCTGCTTCGAGCAGGGGGTTGGACTAGATGACCTTCTGGGGTCCCTTCCAACCCTTATATTCTATGATTCTATGATTCTATGCCCAAAACAGGCATGGCAATTGCATGCCCCAATGTGGGTCTCCAAGTACAGCTCTATATATACATTCTCCATATCACCATGGTGCCCCATTTTTGAAAATTAAGTCCTTGAACTCAATCCAGATATGATATCCACCTAAGAAAGCCCTAATAATGGTTCTACATTTAGTGAGACCATCCTTCCTCAGTTTCTGCTTTCTGGGCTTATCAGTGTGAAAACTCATAATTAGTCATTGACATTCTTTTTTAATGGGCTCTTCTATGACTCCAAAGTTCTGAACCCAGGCTGAAAGTGGAGAGTGGATGCACCAACAAACATGTCTAGAGAGATGCTTCCAAGTGCAATTGATACACCTGTGGAAGAGCTAACATGCACTCTTCCCAACATTGAAGTGACAGTGCTAGCCAGTATACAGAGGAGCCAAGGTCATGGTTGCCATCCCACCCCAAGACATCTCTGAGGCGCTAAACATTAGCAAGTCCTCTGAGTGCTTTCGGATGTGTAAAGCCTTATTACAGTGTCTTCTTGCACAGGATTGGTTCAGGAGAAGGGATTCCCTGCACCTTGCTTACTCTAGCGCATTCATGCAAAGACAGGTATGAATTAGCTGTATATTTTAAGGATATAATGGAAAAACATAAAGCTGTTTGTGTTTGAAAGGAGAACAGTTTCTGAATTTCAGTGTTGCAGTTTTGAAAGAACAGTTCTGTGTATGGGTATTCGGTGTCAAATTCATCCTTGGTGTAATGCCATGAAAGTCAACAGAGTTACTTCAAGGATTACTGTCTTCCACTGTACAGTTCCCTGTTGTGTTTTTCAGTAGACAGCAATATTAAGGTGAGTGAACTTTTAAAGACAGAGAGCTCAGAAGTTATGAAATATTGGATGTGTTTGATTACCCCACACTCTGTTTTATTTTATTTTTTTAATCTGCTTTTTCCTCAGGGGTTATTTTTGCCCAGAACTCCTCTAACACAATAATTATCCAGATTTTTTCAGAGAGATTTTTCTTTCTGTCAAACTCCATTTCAAAGATTTTTTTAAAAAAGTGAAGTAAAAGATTCAGCCATTATAAAATTTTTGTAGAGATTTGTTTTCTTTCATCAGTGCTTTTTACATTAGTTGGGAATAAAAATCTCTTTACTATGCTGAAGGAATTAAGCTCTGAAGAGATTGTTTTAGTTCTCTTTGTTTATGATGATTTGTTAGCTCTTGACTGCAGAAATAATTTTGTTGTTTACATTAATCTATGGTGGCAGTGTTAAGTTCACATCATACATAAATATAATTATTGATCATTACCAGCTGTAATTCAGTGTTAGAATTACAGATTTACATAATTGTGCTATTAAGTGTAAACTTGAACTTTATATCTGGGGTCACAAATAACTGGAGGCAGTAGAAACAGAAAATTCTGATTATATGTCATTCATATTTTAATACATACTGTTGCAATTTTGATCAGTGTTAATGTAAATATTTTTATGAACTATACAGCAATGAGATGCTAATGGCTGGAAGTTACAGCAATATTGATCTAGCTAATAAAATGGAATGCATTAGTAACAGAGAATATTTATTATCCTCTTCAAAAATTACTATGCATCATCTTCCCAGGGAAAATTTGTGCCATCAAGGTTTGAGAAAATTTATTTTTCTGGATATGGACTAAGCTTCCTCTCAAGTAAAAATCAAACAGTCACAGGCTATCTTGCTTTTGTTGACTGCAGCTTTTCCACTGATAAAGATTCAGAGGGGAACAGGCTGCATAAAGGAACTCTGTGTCTATAATATGTCCTGAGCTCCTACTGATGTAATCTGTACATAAAAAAGATACTCTGAAATGATCAATCAGTACAATGGGTCTTGTCCGAAAACAATTTTAAAGACATTGTGTGTGAGTGTGTGTGCATGTGTACGCGCACACGCACGTACGTATAGTGTGTGTATATAGATGTCTCATGAATTACCTCAAGTTAAGATTGTGAACTCTAAAGACTCAGTTCTGATCTTGGATGGAATGCAAGCACCATCTTGTAAAATTTACAACTGCATAAGATCTCTGGTTTGTTTTTGAGATACAGGGCAATGCCAACCCACCGACCTGAGATCAGTACTGGAGTGTAATGTACTATAAAAAGAAGCAGCTAGCCTTTTCTTTGCAGGGAGGGGGTATCGTGCTGGGTGTTTTCAAGCTAGGAGGGCACATACTCTACCTAGAATTCTTTCCTTGGGAAGTTATAAACCAGATATGGCCCATCCAGCATCACGAGACCCACTGGACCATGGAATAGTTTTCCAAAGGAAGTAGCTAATGACCCATCATTTGCAACATTTAGAACTAGATCCGACAGGAGAACGAACAAATAACTCTGGGTTCGATCCTTAGAGAAAACCTGACTGGAAGTGAGATAGACCGAATGACAAGGTCTTTTTCCCAGCTCACATTGCTATGACCCTATCTATGATCATGCAGTCAGAGTTTACCACAAAGTGCAATTTTATCTCACATTATAAAGCATATAAGTCCACTCAACCAATCAGATTAACTGGCTAAACAATCAGTTAACTTTCCTAAGAAAGAGGATATGTTGAAACATCCAAGAGGTCCCTCCACTATCCCTGTGGTCATCTACTTCAGTCCAGATGCTTAAATTGTACTTATTCTGACCAGCAAGTGGAGATGAATACCTGAGATTTTGATGACATTATCTTGCTTTTACACCAGAACCAAATGAGAATCAGGCTTTATGGGAAGGGGTGGAGTGGGGGCGGGGCCTGGGAAGAGATAGGCGGGAGCACCCCCTGGCAGATTAGAAACTCAGCACCTATGTCCCAGGCCCCGCATCTCTCTAGAGTTAGCCCTGATAGTAATGATATTTGTCTCACTATTGGCATTGCTGGATTTTAAGTTACCATCCTAGAGGAGGGGCTATGTACCCCATTACTAACCCCAGGGCCATGCAGACACCCATATGTCTCAGAATGCAAAGCTTTTGCACAGAAGAGCAATCAGGGAATTATAGTATGTGGGTGTGACAATCTGTATCCCTATGTTCACCCCTTTTGCAAGACTAGGTTAAATTTTGTACAAAGCACACTGTGTAAAGTATCATTTGAAAACTCATGATTTGCTGATCATTATTGTCCTGGTAAAATATGTGTGGCAACATTGTATGTAAAGATATAAGATTCCACTGTATCATATTACCAAGACACGGTCCAACATGTTCTGGAGGGCACTCACATACAAGTTCCCTAAAAACAAAGGGTTAGCCAGTGCCTCAGCCACATGTCAATAAGATCAAATGGGCCAGCTCCTGATTAAGTGGCCAGTGTTTGGCAGGAGAGAGGGGGTGAGCAAAATTCTACCTTTTGACAAAGAAGCATCTTAAGGTTCCTGGCTACACAGACTTTCTGTCTCCTGAACATCAGCTAGAGATGATTCTTGTGCTAGAGAAAGGGCTGTAAGAGGAGAGGGCAGATGTGCCAAATCATCTCTCCCTTGCTCTCCACTCATGCACAGCATCATCAACACCCAAACAACAAAGGAAGCAGCGGGGGGGGGGGTCCTGACTAAAAGAGGTTCAGCCAGTAAGACTGCTGGAACATATGGTGAGAGAGACCTTTGCTTTGTATTCACTTGGCTTGTTAAGATAGGTGCTAGTTGCATTTTAGCTTTTAGTTCTTTGTAACCAGTTCTGACTTATATGCCTCATTACTTGAAGTCAACTAAACTCTATCTTTCTTAGTTAATAATTGTATTTTATGGCTTTATCTAAACCAGTATGTTTGGATTGAAGTGCTTGGGAAATGTCGTTTGGGATAACAAGATTTGTGCATATCATTTTCTGTTAATAAATGATGGACTTTATATGAGCTTGTATTATCCTGGTGGGTGGTGGACAGTAGAAGATGCACATTTCTGGGGGAAAGTCTGTGACTGGCTGTTTGCTCGTGTTACCCTGTGGTGTAATTCATGAGTGGCTGACTTTAGCACTCATATAGTATATCTGGGAGTGATTTACATACTGGGAGCTGTGTGTGAACAGACCAGGAGTGGTTATTCTCACAGTGAAACAGGGTAAAAGGTACCCTGGGTAGGAGAATCAAGGAGACACAGCTGTCCATCACTCCAGATTGTACCCTGGATAATGTCACAGAAGACAATTTTAAATATACTTTTTTGCATGTTTAGCTTATTTGTTAAATACTTTGCATGGTGGTAGATAAGCATTTATCCTACATGCATGTAATAGCATAATACATAGTTTTGATCCATGTCATGATATAAAAACTTTCTAAAACATCATCTTCATCCATTTTCTGTGAAAGCCTCTGGTCTTGCACACAAAGTCAACCAGAAATATCAATTACTTTTATTTTATTGAACACATCATATAAGCCTGCAGAAACTATAAAAGGAATGCTAAACTCCTTCGATTACTCCTTTAGATACATCCAGTTCTTTTCAAGGAGATGTTTCTCCTTGAGGCATGTTGTTTTGCAGCAGAGCAGGGAAACCTATTGCATTTCTCTGCTTCTTGGGCTTGCCCTTGGCTTGCATTTGTGCCAAATTGTTTAGCTGTATTTATATTCCACTGCATGTGCCCTTGCAACATTATTGATGTCTTAGAGCTCCTACAACCATTTAGTTTTCTTATCCATTGCTTGCCCACATAAAGCAACATTAATGCCTCTCTTACAACCTGAAAGGCTTTTGAAGTGTATCAGTATATTTACAGGCAGAAAAGGAAAATAAACAGGAGACACAAGTAGGAGATTCAACTTCTGAAGGAACTGTGGTGGAGGGCAATTTTTAGAGGGAAGGCTGTTTGGGGAGGGCAAAGAAAAATGTAAAGAAAAGAGGGAATAATTATTCCAGTCTCTGGCTTCTTAACATGAACTCGTTAGTTGCACCTGGGTAATTTTCTCCATGTGGCTATCATGTAATTAATGGTGGTAGTAGAAAGGGGTTCTATGTGTTATGTGTTGTCCTCATGAATTGGGTTAATCACACTGATGTTGTCCTAATGATATATCTTCTGCACTTCATTAGAATTTGCTTCCAATGTACATAACATTTCTTGCAATGTTTTGTGAGGAGATTTCCTTTGGTCCTCCAGTAATGTGTTTATTTTGGGAAGGGAATACTGAAAAATGTACATGAAAAGAGGATTGAAAGGAGAACTAATTAGAAATGTGAATACCAACATAGAAAATAGACATTAATAAAATAAATATTAGGGATGGGATAATTCAATACCTCATTTTCCTTTGAGACCCACAGAAGAAGGCTCAGGCTTGCCTTCCAGCACCCTTTTGTCCAATCCCAGATTAAGGTGCTCTTTGTATTTGTCTCATAAGACTATGTCTCAGACTATAAACAGTTTAAGATAAATTCCATCTACAAAAAACCTCATGTGTTCCCTCAGTGTTAACTGTGACTCTTTTTTAGAAAGACACGTTCAGAATCCTTTTTGCCCTCTTTTGTTAACTTTTCCATTTGGTATGTGTTGATGAACAAACTGAGGAAAGCAAAACAATAATAATAAAAAGATAATTAATTGAACACATAGTGCATACTTTTAGAAAAATAATACTCTCTGGAAAATGCAAGACATAATCCATAATGAAATATGAAAGAAATTTGACTCTTTTTCTGTTACATAAAGATATAATTCCCTCCTTTCTTTTCTTCTCCCTTTGTTTGCTTGTCAGACTTTGGAAGGTTCAACTTAAAAAAAAAAAAGTGAGGATTTAACAGAAAAAAACTCCACTTTTGTTCTTGATGTTAATTCTAACATCAAGTCCGTATTTTGCACAGCTGTTCACACTTTATAAAAATAAAGTTTCCCTTCTGATAGGAACAATGCATTTTAAGCCTACTTTTGCAGGAGATTTAGATGTGGGAATCGGTGCTCAGAAGATTTAAAGATGTGAAATCAAACACAATAACTCAAAGTGAAAGGTCACGCAACGCTTAAACTATATGGAAAAAAGAAATAAACTTTCAAAATTGAGTCTTAAAAATGAGACAAATAGACAACAGTATTAAGAGAAATATAATTTATATCAAAATATTTACTGTAACTAAGAATTTGAATCCAAGGATCTATTAAAGCATCTGTAACCTTTTATGATGTGTCATCATTATCAATCTATATCTAGCTAAATATTTATTCACATGGTACTATAGTGCATTAGAGTTTAGCTTTTGGACTATAAACATAAGGGGTGAAATCCTGGCCTCACTGGAGTCTATGGGAATTTTCCAGAAATCAGAATTTCACCCATAAAGTAACACACACTTAAGTATACTTTTAATTAATAATAAAAATATTATTAATAAGAGTAATAATTAGTATTTGTGTATGAAAAAATGGTTAATTCATTTAGCTAAAGTAAGAACAGGCCCCAAATCTGAACAGTTACTTTTTCAAAGTTCAAACATTTTAAATAACATTTCCCTCCATTATTTTTCTTATTTTGATTGCACTTTTTCTTCTTGAGTTTGGTTAGAAGAGGAAACATCAGAATATCACATACTGTCCTGTTGTTGTATTTCAGTCTGAGTGGCTGTTCAGAGATTCCAAGGCCAGAAGGTACTGTTATGATCATCTGATCAGACCTTCTGTAAAACACAGGCCAAAGAACTTCCCCAAAATAAATCCTCGAGCAGATCTTTCAGAAAAAAACATCTAATCTTGATTTAAAAATTGACAGTGATGGAGAATCCACCACGACCTTGGAAAATTGTTCCAATAATTAATTACTCTCATTGTTAAAAATGTACACCTTATTTCCAGTTGAATTTGTCTAGCTTCAACTTGCAGCCATTGGATCCTGTTATACCTTTCTCTGATAGATTGAAGAGCCTATTATTAAATATTTGTTCCCCTTGTAGGTACTTATAGACTGTAATCAGGTCACCCCTTAACCTTCTCTTTGTTAAGATTAACAGATTGAGCTTCTGAGTCTATCACTAATGGACATGTTTTCTAATCCTTTAATCATTCTCGTGGCTCTTCTCTGAACCCTCTCCAATTATCAACATCCTTCTTGAATTGTGGACAGCATAACTGGACACAGTATTCCAGCGGCACTTGCACCAGTACTAAATACAGAGGTATTCAAAATTCCCCTATTTATGCATCCCAGGATTGCACCAATTGTTTTGGCCACAGCATCACGCTGAGAGTTCATGTTCATCCAACATGCCTCCAAATCTGTTTGAGTAACAGTTCCCCAGGATAGCATCCCCCAGCCTGTAAGTACAGCCTACACTCTTTGTTCCCAGATATATACATTTACATTTAGCTGTATTAAAATGCATGTTGTTTACTTGTGCCAAGTTTACCCAAACAATCTTGATCGTTCTGAATCAGTCACCTGTCCTCTCCATGATTTACCATTCCCATAATTTTTATTTTCATCTACACACTTTATTAGTGATGATTTTACAATTTTCTTCACCTCATTGATAAAGATGTTAAATAGTATAGGGCAAAGAGCCTGCAGGAACCCATTGGAAACAGACATGCTCGATCATGATTCTGCATTTATAGTTACATTTTGAGATCTATCAGTTAGTCATTTTTAATCCATTTATTGTGTGTCATGTTAATTTTATATTGTTCTAGTATTTTAATTAAAATGTTGTGCAGCATCAAGTCAAGTGCCTTTCCAAAGTCTAAGTATATTACATCAACACTATTACCTTCACAAACTAAACTTTTAATCTCATCACAAAAATATATGATGTTAGTTTGATGAGATTTATTTTGCACAAACCCATTTTGATTGGCATTAATTACATTACCCTCCTTTAGTTCATCATTAATCAAGTCCTGTATCAGCTGTTCCATTATCTTTCCCAGGATCAATGTCAGTCTAACAGGCCTATAATTACCAGGGTCATCCCATTTATCCTTTTTAAAAATTGGCACAACCTTAGCTTTCTTCCAGTCTTCTGGAACTTCCCTAGCGTTCCAAGACTTATTGAACATCACCTTTAATGATCCTTCACATTCTTCAGAGATACTAGTACAATGGAAAGAGTGTTATCATCACCATATGATGAGACTGCATCATCTGTTTTCCCCCCAACAGAAATATTTATTTATCACCTCTGCCTTTTATATGTTATTATTGCTAATTCTAGTATTTCCATCTAGTAATGGGCCAATCCATTGTCAGGATTATTTTTGTTCCTAGTATATTTTAAAAGCTCCTCTTATTGTCCTTAACTTTCCTGATCATGGATTTTTTTCCTTGTGTCCCTTGGCTTCCCTTATATTCCTACAATTCCTAACTTCTGGTTGATATTCATTACTATGTATATATTCTATATACTACATATTTATATGATATTCACTTATATTCATTATATAGAGAGAGATATAATGAATATAAGTGAATATAATATAAATAATGAATATAAGTGAATATCATATAAATAAATATCTCACAAATGGAAGAAAGGAGAAGTTGATAGTCATGAATATCAGTCAGAAGTTTGTTTATATGTACCAGAGATCGGCAACCTTTGGCACTTGGCCCATCAGGGAAATCCACTGGCGGGCCGGGACGATTTGTTTACCTGCAGCATCCGCAGGATCGGCCGATCGCAGCTCCCACCCGCCAGCGGATTTCCCTGACTGACCACGAGCCAAAGGTTGCAAATCTCTGATATATATATTTTATATATACATAAAAACAGCTGCCTTCGCTTCCCCTCTAAACCCGGTTGGTTTTTTTTAACTTGCATAGCGTTCTTCCTCAGTTGTGGGATTGTATCTTTTTGGGCATCTAGTAAGGTGTTCTTAAATGATTCCCAGTTATCATTAACATTTTTTCAGATTAAATTCTTCCTTTCAGCTGATTTGGCTCATAATTATTTTCAGCCTTGTGAAATTGGCCCAGTTAAAGCACCAAGTATGGATATATTACTAGTCTGGACCTTCTGCTGCTTGCACATTCTAAATATGACCAAGTCATGATCACTTGTACCTAAGCTCCCATTAACTTTTATTTCTGTGATCAGTTCCTTTTTATCTGTTAGGACAAGGTCTAATATAGAATTCTCATTTTTGGAGTTAGGAAACGGTCATCTATGATGTTTAGAAATTCCAAGGATGTTTTACTATGGTGGTAAGAGACCTCCAGCATATGTCACTCAGATTGAAGTCCCCCATGATCACACAGTTATTGTTGAATTACAGTGCCAGCCTAAGAGGAATGTTCTGAGGTCTAATTTGTTAATGTATGTGTAACCCAGGATTACAGGGGTTACATTTGCATTAAACCTTGGATGAACTGGGTTATAACGTTGACCAAAAATGTTTGTTTTCATCTGTTCTTGGCTAGATGGATATTACAGTTCCCATCAAATATGGATCTTACTACAGTTGTGCACTGAAGGTTACAAAAGCATGGCCTATTGCAATGTGTTCTATGTTTGTTTCAACTAAATACAACTAGATACCACCTGGAAATTACAACAAATACAGAACATGGCTTCCCACTTACTCAGTGGGGATCTGTATAGGGTAATTTTGCAAAATACACAATAAAGGCAACTATCCTGAAAATGGGAAAGCTGGGAAAGGTGATCTATGATAAAATTCCAAGCATATTTCCACATTTCAGAATAATATTCAAAGTTTCAAATGTATGTTTCAAATGTATGTGGACAGGTATGTTATAAAAACAGAGCAACTTATTCATGAAGCTAGAAAGTTCAAAAGTCTTGGAGCCACCAACTGACCTAATGGGAGACCCAGGGCAACTATCCAATGGTATAATTTGGCTATTACTGAAATTAATTACAACCATATTGTTTTTTTTCTCCTGCTTTTAACTTCCATTGTCATGCTGTTGGAAATGTAATGGTTTCAAACATTAAGGACCAGATTGTCAGCTGTGCAAAGTTTACACTTGGTTCAGCTGAGGACAAAGATGGTGTACGGCCCTAGAACTCAGCCTTGTAGAGTTACCAGGCAGCTGAAAGTTTCACACTGCCACCCAGCAGTAGCTGTGGCCAGCTTATGCTCCACTTCCCATGACCTGCTATGGACACAGACCATAGAAAGTTCCGCCTCAAGGGTCTGACAGACAGCAGTCCCATTACTCCTGATTCACTCCCTGACCTATATAAACCCAAGAAGTGTTCCAGGAAGTGTGGATCTTCTGTAGCTGCTAGGAGCATTCTTTCTCCTTGTTTGTGAATTCCTGGGTTGATCTTGGCTTGATTTGGACTTTGCCACCTGATTTGGACTCTGACCCTTGGTATTTACCCTGGTCTGGCCCTGACTATGAATGTCTTCACTATTCCTAGCCTCAGGTTTGCCCCTGGTCTGATGCTTGGCCCTGACTGCTCTTGTTGGGATCCTAACAGGTGACTTTAATTCACTTTTCTATTCCTCTGATTCTGGGACAGCTGTAGGCAATACTTTAATTGTAATTAATGGAATAATTTAAAGCAAGCTAGGGGCTGGCACATCTACCAGGGATGTAATGGAGCACTGTGACTTCCCTCTGCCCCTTCCTCTCCCTTCTACACTCATGACATAGCCTTCATAGAGAGAGGGCCTGGGCTCTGGCCCAGTATTTGCTACAGGAAATTCCTTGCTACTTCATCATTAAACTAGGTAGCAGCATGAAATTCAATTCACGCACTTATTCCACTCAGCCCTTATTTAAGTGACAGAAAAACTTCATTTAATTTTTACGCTTTTCTGGATCGCACCTGCAGGATTATAGTTGTAGGCTTGTCAACAGTAAGCTCTAGTGAGCCCAAAGCTGTGTTGTCAATACCAGTGACAAGAGTGAGTCTGCACTTAAAAAGGAATATGTTACATTATTAAGGAAAGAGCAAATACTTCAGACCAGATGACTAGGCAATGTTATTTAAATATGGTATTAATACTGTACAAATTAGTGTGCTACTGTACCAGTTAACCCCTCCCATTTATTGAGGATCAAATTGGAAGTCAAATCCTACTGAGAAAATTAGAAAGGAATATATACTCTGGAAAGTAAAGTGTAAGAGTATAATTAGGTAGGCCATAAAGAATTTGATGAACTACTAGCAAAAGACAAAACTAACAGCAACATTTTTTTAAGTACATCAGAAGCAGAAAGCTTGTCGAACAATCAGTGAGGCCACTGGACAATCAAGATGCTCAAGGAACACACTTGAGGAATATAAAGTCATTGTGGAGAAGCTAAATGAATTCTTTGCATTGGTCTTCACCGCAAAGGACGTGTGGGAGATTCCCAGACCTAAGCCATTTTTCTTAGGTTACAAATCTGAGGGACTGTCCCAGACTGAGGTGTCAATAGAGGAGGTTTCAAAACAAACTGTTAAATTAGGCAAACAAACAGTAATAAGTCACCAGAACCAGATGGCATTCATGCAAGATTTCTGAAGGAACTCAGGTATGAAATTGCAGAATATTAACTGTGGTGTGTAACATATAACTTAAATCAGCCACTCTACCAGATAATTGGCAGATAGCTAATGTAATGCTGATTTTTAAGAAAGGCTTATCAGCCTGTAATTGCCATGATCACCTTTAAAAGCTAATTTCAATACCAAGCAAATTGGTTGAAACTATAATACAGAACAGAATGAGCAGACACATAGATGAATGCAGTATGTTGAGGAAGAGTCAACACAGCTTTTATAAAGAGAAATCATGCCTCACCAATCTATTAAATTTCTTTGACAGAGTCAACAAATGTGTGGACAAGGGTGATCCAGTGGATATAGTGCACTTGGACTTTTTCTGAAAACCTTTGATAAGGTCCCTGACCAAAGGTTCTTATCCCATAACAGCTTACTTTGTTTAAGAGGGAAGGTCCTCTCCTGGATCAGTAACTGGTTAAAAGATAGGAAACACAAAGTGGGAATAAATGGTCAGTTTTCATAGTGAAGAAGCAGGGTTCCCCAAGGATTTGTATTGGGAGTGATGCTGTTCAACATATTTATAAATGATCTGGAAAAAGGGGTAAAGAGTGAGGCAAAGTTTTCAGACAATAGAAAATTACTCAAGATAGTTAAGTCCAAAGCTGACTGTGAAGAGTTACAAAGGGATCTGTCAAAACTAGGTGACTGGGCAATAAAATGGCAGATAAAATCCAAGGTGATAAATGTAAAGTAATATACATTGGAAAACATAATTTCAACTACAGATACAAAATAATGGGGTCTAAATTTAATGGGATCTACAATAATTGTTACCATTCAAGAAAGAGATCTTGGAGTCATTGTGGAAAGTTCGCTGAAAACATTTGCTCAATGTGCAGCAGCAGTCGAAAAAGATAACAACCTTAGGAACCGTAGAAAAGGGATAGATAATAAGACAGAAAAATATCACAATGCCACTATGTAAATCATTGGTATGCCTATACCTTGAATACTGCATGCAGTTCTGGTAACCACATTTCAAAAAAAGGTACATAAGAATTGGAAAAGATGGGCAACAATCAATGATTAGGGACATGGAACAGCTTCCATATGAGGAGAGATTAAAAAGACAGGCACTGTTCAGCTTGGAAAAGAGATAACTAAGGGGGAATATTATAGAGGTCTATAAAATCATGAGTGATGTGGAGAAACTGAATAAGGAAGTGTTATTTACTCCTTCACATAACACAAGAACTAGGGTCACCCAATGAAATTAATAGCCAGCAGGAAGTACTTCTTCACACAACACATAGTCAACCTGTGGAATTCATAGCCAGGTATGTTGTGAAGTCCAAAAGTATAACTGGTTTCAAAAAAGAATTACATAAGTTCATGGAGGATAGGTCCATCAATATCTATTAGCCAAAATGGTCAGGGACATAACCCCATGCATTGGGTGTCCCTAAACCTCTAACTGCCATAAGACGGGACAGGGTATGGATCACTTGGTAAACTGTCCTGTTCTTCTTACTCCCTCTGAAGCATCTGACACCAACCACTGTCAGAAGACAGGATCATAGTCTAGATGCACCATTGGTCTGACCCAATATGGCCGTTCTTATGATGTTAAGTTTATGTTAAAGAAAGCAAGGTTGAAGAAGTGTGTATGACAATTCAGAAGGTTATACATTGTTATCTCTCTTTTTGTGTTGGATCTTGTCTTTTGTGCCATTTTTTCCCAAGGCATTCTCCTTTGATAAGAGCCGCATTTTGGCCATAGCCTTAGTTTTGACCTGGACTTTGGTCATCTCCCTCGTTCATCATCTGCAACTATTTAACTTGATATAGAAACATTATTTTGGCTGCCAGTAAATTGAAATAATAATTTCAGAATGAAACACAAATAAAAGGATATAAAACATCAGAAGAAGAAAGAGTCGAAGAGAAACAAACAGAGAACAGCAAAATATAAGGATTGGTTCAAGGCTGATATTAGCAAAAGGAGTGCAAACACACGATTCCCAGAAAAGCAAACTTCTGTATTTACCTGACGTCTGGATGATACTCATCTCAAAACTTTGGCTGTTATCCCTGAGCTGCTTTTTGTTAAATATTATGTCCATGACTCTTTAAGAAATACATTGTCATAATTAGTTACCCCTCACCAGTGATGAACGCTAGAGTTTTTTCTAATGTCTTATATGATAAAATGATGAGGCTCTTCCTCTGGCTGGTTACAGAATAAGCTGGACTTGAGCAAAGGTACACTTCAGAGCCTTAGAGCATGTCTACAAGAGAAAGTATTACCAATTACTCGAATATAGTTATACTTGCTATACCTTAAAGATAAATACAGACTGGAAAGGGACTAGAACTATGGAGGGCTGCATTAGATGAAAATTGCTTACAAATTTGCTGACAAAAGATAGAAAATGTGATGCTTCATTGAGAAGAACAACAAGAAGCCAGTAAAACTAGATGATATAGAGTCTGTGCAATAATTTAAATACTTTGGTTCAGTGTCGAGCCATCATGGGAATGTGGATGAGGATGTTGGAGCCATAGGAAGAGTGCTTGGTGTAAATGGAGGGAGTTGAGAGAAATTTTCTAAGATAAGAATATGACAGTAAACTAAAGAGCAAAGTGTGTGAGATCATGGTTAGGCCAACCGTGATGTATGAATCGGAATGCTGGTTGGTAAGGAAGACAGAAGAACAGCTACTTCACACTGCTGAAATGAGAATACCTGGGTGGATGCTAGGTAAGATGAGAACTGCTAGGCTACACAGTGAAATGGTACAAGTCAAGTAGCCCCCAATGTGGAAAAGCTGAGGGAATATTGACTGAGATGGCCTGGTCACATGAGACAACGAGATGTGGAATACGTTGGTCAGAGAGTACACAAAAAAGTAGCTATGAGACAAAGACCACAGGGAAGAGCTAGAAAAACGTGGTTCAAGATGCTGAAGGAGGACTTGAAGAAAGTTGGTGTCAACTTGGAAGAGTGCTTTGGTATGAATACTTGGAGATGAAGACCAAAAGGCACAGACCCTGATTGAGGGGACAACACAATGGCAAGGAAAATGCAGTAGTAGTATATATAAACCAGCATAACTGGCATCTGGACATTCTTATTACAGTACAAGAGTGGCTTGGGGGAGGGGCGAGGGGAATAACTTAAAATTGTTTCCAATCAAAATAAGCTAAACCAAAAAATGCCCCTCTTACACCAGAATAAGTGTGTCCACACGTGTGTATACTAATATTAAGGTGTCTCAATGCCTTTTCATAAAGGCAGTGACCTCATTCACCAAATAACTGAAAAACAACTAAGAATGACAGAAAACTGAACATCCACCTCAAGGAGATCACAAAAGCTGGTGCTAGCACCTACAAGATTACTGCCATTGCCACAAAATGAATATTAATATTACTCCAGGAGAGGTACAGAAGCACTTGTCATGATGCTACCAAATGGCCTGGTGTATAATGATAACTGCACCTGTAAATTACATAGGCACTCATAATGTGTACACAATAGCTGGGCCTAAAACTCCAAATCACCTTTGGGGGAGGTGCAACATCATTTAAGAAGTGTGAATCTTGGTGTTATAAACATGTTCCATACACATTCATTTCAAAAGCTTTTTTCAGGGGTCACATACACACCCAATTACCAGTGCTTTTTTATCTCATTCAAGTTTATATCACTGAATGAGATAGTGGTTCTAAACAGGGTATGCAGGATGAATAGGGCCCATTCAGTAATAATGCCATTTTGAGTTTCTTTCTTAAATTAATGGAAATGCACACATTTCTGTTCCTATGTGGGAGCACTTCACTTTTCAGCAGATGGCACTATATAGTACATTGTACTGTGCTTTTCACTTTGCTTACTTTCCTTTTGCTGACTTACTTAGAAAACATGTTGAGAGTGACACAGAAAATCTTTGGATGATCTGTGAAAACAGGAAATATATTGACCCAACTGCAGCAGGAATAGCAGCAGTCTCTTATCTCACCAGAAGCAGGAAGTTCCAAATTCACTAGAACTTATTTCTTGTGTAAATAAAAAACAAACATATTTTATAATTTTTAGTGCTTTAGAGAGAGTGGATTGATTTGAATAGAGCTGGGCATGTGCTAGACAAGCATTACTTTGCCAATGCACCACAGTCCTTACTTGCAACAACCTTACTATTCGACATCTTCCTTTCCTAAGCAGTGACTGCCAATCATATCAAATAGCGATGGGATTTTGTGTGAGACTAACTCCACTATGACTCAGTTCAATACCCACAAAGCTACACTTCACATGTAGAATATGGTTCAAGATTACATATAGCAAGGGGCCAATTCTGGACCTATTTCAGACACTATACATTGCTCTGTACAAGAGTTGCCAGGGTAGAATACATTTTCCCAATGCAGAAGTGAAGGGCCAGCATAAGTGGCCCTACCTGTCCTCTTGAAGCCCCATTATAGGGGACTTCCCAGGGTAAGGGGTGGAAAGTGGAGAGAGTGTATTTCCAATGTGTTGAGCAATATGTGGATTTTGGACTGCCGCACAGTCAAAGAGAGCCTATCATAAGTTAGTAGGGCTGCTCTAGTTTATTCTGAGCACTGTTTCAGCCCTCATAGTACCCAGAATGTGGTAGGGCGCAATGGTGGCATGAAGCCACGTTTGCCCCACCTAACCCCACTTTCTGCAGCGTGCATTTTAGAAGGCACAGCACAGAACCTAGACCTACATATGTAGAACTGAGGATTCAAATACTCACAATAATTTGTACAAGTCACTATATTATATAGTATCCCTTTGCCTTGGCACCTTAGACAAATCTTGGACCCATATCTCAAAAAGTTAAAGCATGGCTGATTAAACACTCCCGTGTCAGCTAACCCACAATGGAGTTCTTTGCTTTATGTGATTCAGAGGCAACTGGAGTAATATCAAGTTGTGCACAATTATATTTCCTAGCAAAAGATTGTCAAGGTAGATTTGGTTTAACTTCCATCCATTAAAATAAATTGCCAGGTTTGTCAGTAATTTTGTCCTTTCTTCCCTCTTTCCTTACACTTCCTCCCCCCGTATTCTCTTCCTATAATTGGTTACTTAGGAAGCTGATGTTAATGACGCACATTTATAACAGTTTTTGCCACAGGTCCGTAGACCTTTTGGTTTAACAATTGCAAACTGAATTTGAAAGGAAGAAAGATGCTATTCCCATAATTCTGCCAGAAGACATAGCTCTTATCCTGAATCTGAACCTGTGAAATTTTTGAAAGGAAAAGAATGTGTGCTGGCAATAGTGCTTGATCTGTGTTTCAAGAGCACAAGTGAAACCAGCCTCCCATGGGTTGCAGACAAAAATCACTAAAAGGATGTTCTCATAAGCAAAAGGCTGCAGGCGCAGCCTTCTTCCTGTTCCTGTCTCAATGTACAGAAGTAGATTTCAAAATTAGAGTCTGCAAAACTTCCAGAACTCAGTGCTGCTCTCTATACACAAGTCTTTTATCAAGGAAAATATAAAATTGGGGTGTAAACTGGTGATTTCATTAGAGCTATGCTGATCAAAGTGACTTCTGTGCTCATGAAATGTTCCAGAATAACTGAATATAAAAATTAATTCCTTCTTTTTGATCCACATAAATAGATGGTCAGAGCTTCAGCCCCATGCTCCGGGTGTCCCTAAACTATTGACTGCCAGAAGGTGGAAATGGACAAAAGGGGATGGATTGCCCTGTTCTGTTCATTCCCTCTGAAGCATCTGGCATGGCCACGGTAAAAAGACAGGACCCTGGGCTAGCTAGACCATTGGTCTGACCCAGTATGGCCATTCTTATGTTCTTACAGATAGATGATGTACCAAATTTATCTTGATTTTAGACAGTTGTTTTTCTGTAAATATAACTATCTTATTTAAATCAGTGTTTCCCAAAGTGTGGGGTTCACGCAACTAGGGAGGCCCAAAGGATTAGCTGGATAACATGTAAAGATTGCTCAATTGTTCTTCAAATTTTTAGGTTACTTTTTTTGTAAAAAGAAAGTCTCTAGCTTTTCTGGTTTAGAAGACTATGTTGAAAATGCAGAGTGTAGCCACTGTAGAGACATCTACCTGAGTTTGTAGGGAGCCTGAAACCGTAGGTCTACGTTCAGAAGTTCAGCATTCATTTCAAAGAGTGCTTGCTCAGATGCCAATGATAATACTTTAAATATCAGCAATTAGCTATTTGCATTAGCTCATGAAAGAAAGCATATGAGGAAGGAGAGGAAGGGTCATATTATGAAACTCTACCTAAGTGTGTAGAGAGGGATGAACGTGGAAGATGTATAAACTAAAATATGTAGGTTTTTAACAACACATAATGGGATTGCTTGGGAAGAGAGCAATAGGTGTCATTTTCCTCAGCTGAGGCTCAGAAGTTTAGAAATGCTGATTTAACTGATACTGTATTTCTGCTTGCCTAGTTAAGCTGGTCAAGACAGGAAAAGTTTTCATGACATTTTGGGGGGAAAATTTGTCCCATATTTTGAACAGCTGTTTTGCATAGTTAAAATATAGAAATATAAGGCCTCAATCAACGGGGACACTCTGAATACAGAGTCTGACCACGAAGATCTAGTTACAGGATCAAAGCCAAAGTTTATCTTCACTTACTGTGGTCTTGTATGTACAATGTAGAGTGGCCCCTCCTTTGTGCTTTTGGGAGAAAGGTGTAAGTTGCATTTCTAAGGCCACATTCTCTGGTCAAAGATGTCAGTGGGAGTTGCCAATTTGAAGCTGCCATCTTGGTCAACATATGAGGGACTGAACTGTGGTCCTCCAGAGCCAAGGGCATGATAGGCTACAGTTTTAACTGAAGAGTCTAAGATAATAGCATCCTCTACGGATGGGTCACAGAAAGGTCTGTGTAATGCACAATGACCAGTGAATTAGACAAATATGGTTCGAGGCTAGTACAATATTTAGCCCTAACAGTATACAGAAATGATTACTCACACGGTTGCTGTTTTAACCAGTTTTCAATATATTAAAATCTATGCATTTAACTCAATCCTTACCCCAGAAATGCTCATTGGATGAGATAAATTAATATTTTAAGAAGAGTCATGTAAAATTTCAGTTACATGGTCGGCAAACCATAATATTTAGAATAGAGACTCATGAATCCTGCACATATGGTGGTTATTTAATAATCTGTTCTTTTTTTAACGTGGTGCTTCTATTTGAAGAATCACCCTCCAAACTGATACAACTGTCACAGATAACTTAAAACAAAAAATCTGTTCTTTAAAATAATTGATGTGACACAGTGAACAATATGTACTTTTTCACTGTGTACTGTCAGATTGTCTGCCAATGTACTGTGCCGTAGTATGTACCACTTGCAATATGACACTCAGAAACAAGTGCCTGCTCTTAGAATCCCATTCACTTACAAGTAAATATTATTAATTATATATGAATGGTACATCTGCTTATATATATGCAATCAAAATATGTAATGTGATACAACAGCTATGACTGCAAAAATGCCCAGGTACCTGCATTTGTGCATGTGAATTAGTATTGGCTTATGACCCATTTGAACATGCGACTACTGAATTTGCACACACAAATTCAATTTTATGCAGGTGCAATGAATGAGCACACTTTTAAAGGCTCACCATTTGCCAATGGTAATCTATAAGCGCCAATGTAATCTATAAGAACTGTGTATTAGCTGAATCTTTCATATTAAAATGCACACTTATGAGCATTAAAATAAAATATATACAACTCCACTCACGAAAGTACTGATTTATTTTAAACATGAATAGTTCAAATTCCCTTCCTCTTACTTATGATCCTCTGTTCATGTATAAGCATCATAAGATACTTATTTTTAAAAACTAATCTCTACTTGTTGACCAATATTATTTGATTCTTCTTGATCCTGTAATATTTTTTAAATAATCACTTTTTGCATATTTTCTAAAACTAACTTTACATTTTAACTAGACTTGGGTTTAATCCTCGGAATGACTCTGTGTGGTGTATGCTACCAAGCTGTGCTCTATTGAATTTTTGTGAGCACGGCAACTTCCGTAGAGAGATTTATCTGACAGCCCTGTAAAAATGTTCTGAGCTCTTGTTGACTGGACTTTTTTTCAAAATAGCCAAAGGGATGTTCTCTACTGTTTTTAGTGCAGTTTTGTCTAAATACAGGGTAAGAAATTAAATTAGTTTCTTCTTAGATAAGTCCTTTACAGAAAAATAAGAAATGTTTTATTAGCTATTGCAAAATAGCTGATAAAAAGTTAACGGCATAACAAACTGTGCTGACATTCAAACCTTTGCAGCAGTCTTCCGCTTTATTTTTCCGACAAAGATTTTGCTAGTTCTGCATCTTAAATAGAACCCATAGGGAAATGGAATCCACCCACCTCCTTGCAACACAGAGGCTGTGTTTGTGGCAATATTACAGCCAGTCCACAACTTTTATTTCACTTTTCTGGCTTTTAGTAATGTGGATGGCCCTCTGTGCCTTCACAGACACACATGGGGATTGTGGACAGTGGACCAGCACAGTTAGCTCACTAACCACGCTCTCAGCCTACTCGCAAGCCACCTAATGTAGTTCTGTGGAGTGAGACACTGCAGAACTAAATCCGATGCTGTAAAGGGTGCTGAGGAGTCATTCTGAGTAGCCCAGTCACAACCCAGCCCTCCCACATCATGGAATGGGGTCGTTCCACTCTGAACCTCAGGATTTGACCTTAAATCAAGATGAAAAGAAAATAGATTCAGATATTTAGTCACTCACTCAACAGTATTGCACAAAATAGAACCCAGGAAACGTAGAGCTGCATTGCATTGCATCCCTTAGTATGACTAAGGATGCCATAACATCTGTCAACTTCAGTCAAGCAATGTCCAGAGGCTGTTTATTTAAATTAGTTACCAGTGACCTTGACTTAACCCTTACTTTAACTATATGTAACATTAAACATCAACAATTCAAATAACTAAATCCCCAAAAGCAACTGAAATAGGAAAAAAGCAGCAAATGAACCAACCATACCAGTAATATAACAACAAAAAATGCAAATACTGACCAAAATTGGTTTGCTTCAAATTAAAATATTCACTTGATATTGTGGGACAAGCAATAGCAAAGGTTTCATTTCCAATCATCAAGGTAAATGGCTAGTTTAGTCTCCTGGTTTAATTTTCTCTGCATAACTGTTCTGAAAGTTTTTTGTGATGAAAAATCATAATCTCTGACTGCAACGGAAATCTGGTTATTATGTCTTAATTTCTGTGTGCACATTTTCCTTCATTGACAGATTAAAATTCAAATGACAATAGAAAGCACAAGCTCTAAGTATTCACGTCACTAAACCATACCAGCCAACAATAGTGCTGCATCAAAGCTTACATTTTTAAGAGCTGCATTTCAGGGGTTTATGGTGGGAAAGAGAACCTTCCAAATCTAAATAGGAAGTAAGGCGAAGGGTGCATTTTTCTATCTACAGCTATACTGTGGGTTCTGAAGTCCCGCCCATGAGTAGGTTGTTAACTCTGAAGCTTAACGACGAACATTTAAATGTCAGCATTAACAATTTCATTCCTAATTATTTTAGCAAAAGTATTTGGCTAATGTGCTTATTCACTTTTGTTGGATTTAATGCCTACATTAATATATTTACAGTGTGGCAACAATGTATCTAGGTACCAATGGTGGTATGGAATTGTGACAGGTATTTGGGACAATGTGGTGACTGGTTTCTTAGGTGAGAAAGTAAGGGTACAGGGCTGGAAAATGTTAGGTTGTTTCTATTTATTCCCACAAAGGTCAGGAAAGATAGTGGTGTATCTCCACGCGGATGCTAAACACATCAGTCACCTAGGTTCTGAATACCAAATTCTCCTTCATTTTTTGATTTTCCAAAAGTCCCTACTTTCTCCCACCCAGCTATCAAACCCCCAGGTTTCATCCCTAACAACTTCCATTATGCAATTAGACAAGGCACTGTTTATTTTTTAATTTATTTGAAGCTGCCACAGAATTTAGTGCCTCAGAAGGCAGCATACTTATTTGCAATGTTTAAGTCTAGCATGCTGTAGAGTACTTGGGGCATTTATTGTGAGACAGCTGGTCAATATGCATTAAATTTCTAGACAGTTTAATTCCGTGATTAGCATTTTCATTGTGAATGTGTAACTCAACTGTAGCCTCCCCAGATCTTGGTTTGAACTATGTGTTAAAAATGTGTGAACAATGCTAAGACTAGACCACTGTAAGGCTTGGTTTAAAATGGGTAGCCATGGTTTGCATCCATATTATAAAACTTCTAAATTATTGTTGCTCATAATGCTGTGCTACTCGTATATTATGGAAGAGGCTTGCGCATGCAGTGAGAGAGAAATAATTTCAAACACAATTCCGAATAACATGGTTCACAACTGCTCTAGAAAGTCTCTTAGATGTGTTAAGACTGTTCCCAACAGAGTTGTGCAGGCCTGTTAAGAAGTTCACAGAAGTAGGTTAGCTTAGCATTAACATGGGTGGTGCTTTTCTATAGCAAAGGTGAGCTAGTGGAAGTCATTTTTGTATTTACCTCATCAAACTGAATATCTTTTAAATAAATACATTATTAGAAACTCCAAGTAGTAGAGACACAGTGAGCCCCCTATTCTCCAGACATGGTCCCTATGCCCGAAGCTGGGAGGGGAACGACATAGAGCACTGTGCCAGCTTTATACCATCTTGGAATTGCCCCTACAGTGGAGGAGTCCTCTGGAGGCTGGTTGAAGCCAGCTTTAACAGCTCATTTGTACCAACAAACTAGTGCAATTGTGCCATTTCAGAGCCAAGGACCTGTCCCAGTTCACCTAGCTACAAGCCATGGACATTACAAAGACCTAACAAATATGTAAGTATTAAACCTCTTTTTTGGAAGAAAATATTTTTGAAACAATTATAGATTGTTTTCGTCACACTTTTACTTCTTTCTGTCAATTTCTTCTCTTTCCAACTTCCCTCTATTTTTTGTACCATGTAGTCTAATTAAAAATATTTAGATAATGAGTAAGTTCTTATGAAAATGGCTGTGTTGAATTGAAGATCGCAGTTAAAAACTTCACCACCACCTGGCACGACATCAGGCCTGTGAAATTTAAAATGATAACAGTTCAATGAAAACCATGTCAAAAACTATGCGTGTTCTTAGCATAACATTTTTTTAAGATTCAGTCATTCATAACAAATTGTAAATATTTTTCATGTGTATTTCAGTACCTCCCATAGGCAGAAATAAACAATGGGTGAAATCACTGCCTGATGAACATTCTCTACAAGGAACTGTCTTAGATAAAAATGATGCTTATGTTTTTGAATTTTTGTTTCAGAGCACAGCCTGTACAGTTAGCAAATTTTCTGCATATTTAATACTGTGATTCAGGGACAAGATACAACATGAATGCATTGTTGTAAATTTGTATCTTGTGCAGCTATGACCTGAGTTGCCACATACAAAAATTAAAATTACATTGATTCTGTCCAGAATTGCCAAATTCTCACCTCTTCCTTGATTTACCTGCTATCTAAAATAGATACTATAATTGGTACTTTCTTCTAAGATAATGCATTTCTGTATCATTGAGAAATAATGCCATCACTTTCTCTTCCCATGGGCCAGTGAGAGGTTTTATATCTAATTGCTGAACCAGTGAGCCAGTGTAGAATAACATGCAAACTCGTCTTGGTTGCCTAGAAGACAATACTTACCACCCCCATCATTTAAAAAAAAACAAACATTGGGAAAGCCACCAGGTTTTTTTTTGTTTTTGTTTTTTTTTAAACTAAGGTCTTTTGACATGAACAGTATTTCTACATGGAACAGACTAGTTGTTTCAACTTTCCTGCCTTGGGTGAGACATTTGGGGGCAATAGAAAAATAGTGAGGAGATGGGTGTATGTGCATGTATCTGTGCATGGGACAATGTTCGGGAAAAATGGATGTCCCTCATTTCATGGGTCAGTGTCCCACATAGTCTCTTATGCTGGTGTCCTGTTTCCATATTACAGTACTGAAAGATAAAAGTATAATTGTCACAATTGAAAAGTCAGGATCTGTCAAGTTACCATACAGCTATATCTGGGTTTTCATGTTATTTTCCTTATGCTTTGAAAAGGAATTCATTGTGTGATAATTTACATGAAATGCAAATGTTGGCTTTTGAATGGAAACCATTGGAGGTCTGTGTCTCATAACTATATTTTTGTACATTTCCCTGAAAACAAAATGTCACTTAGAAAGAATCTACTGGATTTGTTGCTTTGACTGATGGTGCTAAGAGCATCCTTATCAATCTTCTTCATCTTTATATAGAAGCAGTTTCTTTAAATTAGAAAATAAACTTTTTTTCTGTCACGTAAACTAAACAGAAAAAGAAGGATTTTGTTAATATGCAAACTAAATGAAAATTCACCATAGTATTTGTACAATAGATGTACTGATAGCATTCCCAGAATTAAGGTTGCCTAACACTTTCCATTGTAAGTCCCTGCCTTCTGTTGCTTATAACTTTGCCAAACTTTAGTTGTTCAGGCTGAAATTTTCCATACAGGGTGTCTCCCGCAGGTTGATTTTTTGTGATAGTTTCAGTTAAAATGGTATGGCTGTTCTGAGAATGAGGTCAGGGGAAAATACATTTTGGCCATGTTAAAAAAGCTATACAACCTTTGCTTTTGAGCAAGGGTTTGAAATTTGGCAGGGAGAGTATCAGAGAAGTGCTTTTTTGTGTCCTTCATGAAAAATCCATCTAAATTTGGCCAAGCTAATAAGTCTCTGAAAACCTGCAGTTCACACATGCTCTGTAGAGATTTGCTAGGATTTGGCATCTAAATTCTCTGAATATTCTTTCTGAATTGAGCATGCACAGTCCCCATGCAGCTTCTACATGCTTACCAGAGTGTGCAGACTCCATCCCCAAAGATAATACCACATAATCACACAGCGGTGTCATGAAGATGAATTCATTAATATTTGTGAAGCACTCAGATGCTATAGTGAGATCTGTAATCAGCACAGAGGAAATTGTAATCAGCACAGAGTTTAGAGGAGTGTGAAGTAAATAAGGATTGAGGCCCACACAGGATGATAAGGATTTAAAGAAATATTGAAGAGCTACCGTTGCAGTGACCATCATCTGTCATGTGTACTGAATAAGGTAGGGGGGAAATAGTACGTGATCGTGATAGATTTGGAGCTGCTTGTAATAATTTATGAATGCTGTATCTTGACCTGATTATTATGGTGTTTACTAATTGCAGATATTGAGTTAATTCACTAACAGGTTTGTCAGGAAATGCATACAGGAAGGCAGACATGAATTCTCCTATGTCCCTCTCCACAAACACTTGAGGAACAATGCAGAACCATTTCCTTTGAGGCTCTGGCTTGACCCCATACTGGGCTTGTCAGAGGGGTTTCCCCAGGGCAGACTCACTACCTGTGAGGGGCAGAAGGATTGAATGCCTCAGGAGGGTTAAAGGTGCATGCACACTCTCAAGGAAGAGGCAGAGGGTTAGAAGGGAAAGACTCCTCAGACTTCCAGGTGGGATAAACATGGGGAAATAGTTTTACTTTGTGTAATGACCCATCCACTCCCAGTCTTTATTCAAGCCTAAGTTAATTATATCCAGTTTGCAAATTAATTCCAATTCAGCAGTCTCTCGTTGGAGTCTGTTTTTGAAGTTTTTTTGTTGAAGAATTGCCACTTTTAGGTCTGTAATCGAGTGAGCAAAGAGATTGAAGTGTTCTCCGACTGGTTTTTGAATGTTATAATTCTTGACGTCTGATTTGTGTCCATTTTTCTTTTAGGTAGAGACTGTCCAGTTTAACCAATGTACATGGCAGAGGGGCATTGCTGGCACATGATGGCATATATCACATTGGTAGATGTGCAGGTGAACGAGCCTTTGATAGCGTGGCTGATGTAATTAGGCCCTGTGATGGTGTCCCCTGAATAGATATGTGGACACAGTTGGCAATGGCTTTGTTGCAAAGATAGGTTCCTGGGTCAGTGGTTCTGTTGTGTGGTGTGTGCTTGCTGGTGAGTATTTGCTTCAGGTTTGGGGGCTGTCTGTAATGAAAATGTTTGCCATTCATTTCCTTGAAAAATATTCTAGCTGGAAGTTAAGGGTGGCTCTGCTTTAGATGGGTCTTGGGGTTTGGATCTATTCTTTAGATTCTTATGGAACTGAAACTTGATCATTAACTCATAAGAAACATCCACATAATTTTTATTATTATTATTATTTATTATTTATTAAATCACTTCCCCCCCAGATTTAACTTTTGAATATTATGCAAATATTTGTGAATTGTGGGTTGAGACATTTCAATTTCTCTAGTGCAAATGCCATCTGAAGATATCTTTGATAAGTAGGGCACAACTAGTTTTTGTAGCATGAACTTTGCTTTCTATAGGTGTATCAAAATTTCCCATATCAATATTCCAAAAGTGAAAGACCATTTGCCAAACTGAGGAGATTTAATAACAGATTGTTCTCTCTTTTTGTCCTGTAGCTTTCATTGTGAAAGGAAATAAAGTTAATTTATAACCATTTGAAAATATGTAATTTTTAAACTTAGCAGGCAAGTACTCTGGAAAGGGTAAACATACTAGAATGAAACAATTTCACCCAAGACCTAAGCTGTGCTGGGAAATTTTGCCAGATCATGCTAAGTAGAGCTAAACCCCTATATACAAGCGGATTTAGATCATTGTGTCAGGACCATAAAACGATGCCAAATTCTTATCTCCTCATTAATATTTAATGTGGCATTTGAGCTTTAAAAGCCTACTCTTAATTTAAATGTGTGGGACTTTGTTTTGGCACAAAAGCCTCTGTGTTTAATGGTGCACTCATCATAAAAAGTAATAATTACAAATATGAAAGATGAGCTTCTCCAGCTCACTTTCTTTATAACAATATCTTGACATTTTGAAACCATACGTATGTATTTTACAATCACAGTAGCTGTAATATTTTTGTGACTGATCCATTGTTTTGCATAATTTTTCAGTCCCATCTACCTTACTTCAAAAGCTGGAATGTTTTACCATGTGAACATTTCAATGGCCTGATCTGCAAAGCATGCTATTCTTCAAGCAAGGCATGTAAAAATTAGTCCCAGATTCTCACGTCAGTCAAGTTGGACATAAAGGTTCTGCTCTTGCCCATTTCTGCTGAAATGTAACCAACGTAAAAGGGAGGTTTTTTTCCAGATTAATAAACTTGGTGCATCTCCATCCAAGACAAAGCTAAGAGTCTCACAGATCATGAAACTAGGAGGCCCTGATTCAGCAAAGCATTTAACCACAATTTAGAAGCATATGCATAAGTCTCTTTGACTTTAGTGCAACATACTTAAAGTTAAGCATATGCTTAAGTGTTTTATTGTATTAGTTTATTTTATTTTGATTTGATTTTGCGAGCACCAGCAATATGCTTGGTGCAATACAGAACAAAGAGAATTCCATCTTGAAAACCTTCAACAAAACTCCCATAAAATTAACGGGAGTTTGGTTTGAGTAAATGGACATTCACATAATTGACGATAAAGAAATTACAATAATTCAAATCATGGTGTTATAGAAGAATTCTGAAAATATCATGGATAGACTACATCATCAATGCAAAGGTATTGGAGATGACTGGAACTCAGCAAACGCTAGTCAGAGATCTTATAAAAAAAGATTTGATTTGCAGGGCATATTTTAAGTGGTTCAGTGGACAATGCATGTTTACAGGCACTGCAAGGGAAAGTTGATAGCAGAAGAATATGAGGCAGAAAAAGAAGATCTTGGATGGATGATGTGGTATTCTAGTGGATGAAAAGAACTATTCATCCACAAAGAGATTAGCAGAGGATCATTCAGAATGGGCTACCATAGTTGCAAACATCCAGTAATGGAGATGCCACAAGAAGAAGAAAGAGCATAGACAATTTGAGGTCCTACAAAGCAGTGTTGGATCAAGTATTAATTCTCATTAGGGAGACACATTTTAGGTTGGTGTGCAATCGGCATCTATAGTAAGTGGCTTGTTCACATCAGAATGTTTTCTGAACACACTCACTTAAACTCAAGAAAATCTCATTTTATAAAACTTGTTGAAAAATTCTAAAGGGCTCTAAAGAGTTACTGTAGCCAGTGAATCTGAAAAAATGCCAAGATTTCAACAATTAGTATGCTCAATCTCTCCTAGAAATTTATAATTGAGTAGTTACTGAGACTTCAAGATTTTTATATAAAAGCATTAACCTCTTCTAAAGTTGGACATGATATTACTGAAGTGTTCTGGTGATAAAGGAATATTTTTTATAGTTCTGGAACAGTTCAGGAAACATGTCCCCGCTGCTGAGGGAGATTGGTGGTGAAAGGCCAGCTATGCCAGTTGTAAACCAGATGGTGATTCCTTTATGCAAAGAATATATATATATATAAGCAGCACTTTAGCAATGCATTGACAGCAGGTATCTTCCCCATTACTTTTTAAATTTATATAGGTGCATCATATAATCAATTATTTAGTCCTATCAATATTAAATGTACATACACCTGTGTGTAAAGATACTTATTTTTCCTAAGTGTCTCAGAACTATATTTCCTGCAGATCTTTCACTTGTGGAAGTCTGGGTTTTGAGGATACCAACTGAATAGACTTTCGGGAGAGATTTCTAAAGATCATATGTAATGCCGTCTATTTTGTCACCTTCAGTGATTTTTATTCCAAAAGTCTACAGTGAAATATGTTGAAAATTAGATTAAGGTGCTTTGGTTAGGCCATGAGGATATGCCTGTTCATGTACAGTCCTCGTCTATTAATAAGCATTAAAATCCACCAAAATCTATTTTTAAAGTTAAGCATGTAATAAATATAATTATTTGGATCATTTTATAAATGTATATGTTGCACTTATCCGTGGCTCTGTGAGGTCCATACAGAAATTCAAAATTGCACCTCTCCAATATTAAGAAGATTACTTTATTGTCTACCTCATAACCCTAACCACCTGTAAGGGACTGCGGAAGACTTTGTTACGGCCTAGCTAGGGAACTTCCGCTTTCTCAAGGCCGCCCGGTTACTGTAGGACATGGAGAACCAACTCTAACTGGTTTCGGCCGGTTCTATTTGCCCTGCAGGGCCCTGTGCAGGTAGTGGAAAGCCCCTGTTGGGAAGTACCTTATTATATATTCATGAGCTGATTTTGTGTACGGCTTATTAGGGCTCGCTGTTTACCCCTTCGTTGGACTCCATCCCAGGCAAAGCTCCGGTGTGCTGGGTTCTCCGCCTCTGTGACAGCAACGCTTGGAGTCCCCGTTGCGGGTGTGTCACTAACCTTCAATAAAGCCAATAACTCGCTGCTTAGCTGCGTGTGGGTCTCGTTTTCCAGAGTACCTCTGCTGGCCTGCGGTGCTTCGAACACCTTGGCCCAGAACACCACCATCTTTCCCAACCTGAAAAGCTTGAAAACAAGATGAGTCTCTAAGCATATGCTAAGAGTCACCAAATTGTCGACAAAGTGGAGCTGAAGTTAGAACCTTTCACTGTTCCAAATACATTTCTACAAATTAATCTCCAAACTTTCTCCTATTTCAATCTTTTTTTCAAATGGCGAGATGGAAGATAGCAATGGTAATGAAGAGGAACTGAATGACTAATTAGTTAGCCATTGGGGGGATGATGTGCATAAGTAAATCTTGCTGTCAGTGATAGTCATATCTAGTAACATTTAACTGCCAGATTTATGAGACATAGCGATCTATCTCCATTATTTTCCAGATGCTTTACTTAAGGTGCGTTAAAGAAAATCCCAGTTTTTATTTCATGCAAAGTTATCTAGTTCAAACTGAAACAAAACTTCTCCTTCTTTACATGTCTTTTCCATACCATATTTCCTGTGGTTAGTCTTACACAGCAGTCACATATATTTTGATGAGGGCTTCAAACATCTTACAGATGTTGATTTTTTAGATATTTTCCTAATGCTCTTAAATGTATTTTACAGATTTTGCTGACACTGATTATATCTATTTTAAGATATCTGCACTAAAGGACTCTGCTATTAATTTGTGAGGCAAAAATCTAACCTGAATTTGGTGACTAATTTGCAGGTTTAGCCTCACAAAGGAGTTATTTTATTTTATACCTACCAACAGTTCAGAACTGTGGGTATTTCAATCCCAGAACATCTCTAGTGCTAAATTAGCACATGACCTAAATGCCAGAGTTGGCCCTAGTGAGTTAATGTCACAATTAATGTAGGGAAAGCCTAATTGTAAACTTGTACTTTGTCAAGTATGTATAATTATGACTATTCCCAATTAAGATGATGAACACATCAACTGAGAGATTTTTTTCCTCCTCTGTACAAAGTTCCTGAGTTCATTTAATAATGTTATCTAGCTTCTGTTTTCATTTGTATAATATAAAATATTGTCCCATGTAACTTTGCTTTTGATGAAAAAAATATGGTGGTGCTGAATATTTTTCTGCTGCTGTAACATCTCTGGTCATGAACTCATTTGACTTTATAGGATAAATAGAGCGGGGTGTGTCTGTACTTGGATATGAAACTTCTATGATAACCTCGGGATGCTGCTGGAGGTGCAGTTGGTGATTCAGTAGGTGGTACTCTTGCGTCTGATTTTATACTGAATTAATGTCCCAGGATGCCGTCAAGAGTATCATAAAATAGAAAAGGAGTACTTGTGGCACCTTAGAGACTAACCAATTTATTTGAGCATGAGCTTTCATGAGCTACAGCTCACTTCATCAGCTGTAGCTCACGAAAGCTCATGCTCAAATAAATTGGTTAGTCTCTAAGGTGCCACAAGTACTCCTTTTCTTTTTGCGAATACAGACTAACACGGCTGTTCCTCTGAAACCTGTCATAAAATAGAGGCACTTAAAACTTGTTATATTGGAAGGGCTCTGCGGTTTCAGGAAAGAAGTATTATTAGTCTTCATGTCCTGGCCAAATCCCATTTAAATAGATTGGAATTACACAACCAAAATTCTCCTTGCACTTCCAGTTGAAATTATTAGGCCCCAAATTCCTTCCATTTACCTTCTTATATCAGGAGTAGTTCCTGTGAAGTTAATGGAATTATATTGGTATAAAAACATAGGCAAGAAAAGAGTCAAGCCCATTTATTTTTTTTAGCTTCCTATTTTTTTGGCTTTATATTGTTTTTAACATCTATTATATTCCATCGTAGAGGTAGCTGAATTTCAGTGGTGAGTGGATCGATTATCCTGTAATCAGGAAGTTTGTAACTTCAGAATGTGAGTTATTCTGCAAATATAAAATACAGCCTACTTGTGTTATTTACAGCTTAATAACAGCTCCTAAATTAAATAATTAAAGGAGCTGTACAAATGTGCAAGCTTCTAGATATTTTCCCCCTTCCATTTGTAGACCTTCTGTAAAAAAATAATACATATTATTTTAAAGTAAATATTCCTTGAGCTAGCAAAGGTATTAGAGCTAATCACTGCAGTATTCCTTCAGCATGGCATTTTTACATGACATCCACTTCCAGGATTACATTTTTGTTTTGACACACACAATAATGTTTAACTGCTGGGTGGAATAAGATTACCACCTCAAATGCTTCAACACAAATGTGCATCAGAATCTCTAATATCCTTGCTATCCTTCATGGACAAACCCAAAGAAGTGCACAGACATAATGTCAGTCACTCTGATGAATAATTTAATACTGCTGTGGTTTGAAATATGAAGTTCCAATCCAGCAAAGCACTTGAGCATGTGCTTATTGTCACAATTCCATGCACTGGTGAAAAAAATACCCCATACAGATAAGGCCTGAGAGACAGCCCTCAGAGTCACAGTTCCTCTGGAGCTCCTGTTTTGAGAGGAGCCATGTAGCCCCATGTTTATACACAGCATGCTGTCCTCCCCTTTCCTAGCCTTCTCTGCCGGCTAGCACACAGGCAGGGTGAGGTCATGAGTCCACCTACTCTGTACCCTTCCCTGCCCACTTGCTTTTCATGGAGAAGAATCAGGCATGTAGCCCCTGCTTTCCCACTCCCCACACAAACCCAGACTCTGGATCAAGATGGGATCCATACATTCAGGTGTGAGGGAGCCTTATATCCCCTTACTCCCTTGCATGGCCACTTAGGGCTTAATCATAATTCAGCCACAAGTGAGTATTCCTCCATCTTTGAGGAATTTGAGCCCAAAATAATTCTTGAATGGTACTCTTTTTTTAGCCACATGGGAGTTTTGTTTTTTGTTGTTTTTTTATTTAGATCATTTTTGGGCTCAGGCCAACCAGAAAATTTCTTCTCTGAAGATGAATGTTTGAGAAGACTAAGTTAGCGAAACCAGGAGGGAGTGGGCGTGTGCGGATTATCATGGGAACTGAGTTGCAATCTTAACTCCCATGAAAGCTGTAGCACCTGGGATCTTCAGACATGCCTGTTCAGATACTCAGGAATCTGACCATTATAAAATAGATATTGAAAATGTAAGAAAATTCTAGTGACTTTTCTCCGAGCACTCCATCTACGCCCATGTGATTTCTACAGTAGTTGCGGGGCAGGATGTTTCCCCATTATCCCAAAGTGATGTCAAGTTCTTTTGAAGAAATGTTGAAGGTATTTTTTGTTAGCTCTTCATATCGTTGCTGTTGCTCTTCTGACATGCTTCTGTGGTGTGTGTGAGTTAGCTTGTGTAGTAATGTAAACTAAGAAAGACAAATGTATTCTTAAAAAATTGTCCCACATTGTCAAGCAGACTGATCATTTTGCGTTCTGGCTTCTGTGAGCAGTGGGGTAGGGGGCGCCACTATATAACATTTAGGTTAAAAAAAGAAATATTCAGCATTAAATATTTAACATTAAAGTTCCTAGAATTTAAAATAAATCTACAGCCTTTCTTCCAAAAATGTTGCTGTCAAGTACTTCTGTTTCTTGTTGAGAAAACAGAGTATTATAAGAATACTATATTTATCAGATAAGGGAAACATATGTAAAAATATTAGGGACCTCTAGTGTATCCTATGAAAGTATTTTAACTGCTGAACAAAGGATAGTGGTATAAAATGGGTTATATTATAATTAGAACATGCATTTCTAGCTATGGGAGGCCCAGTTATGACATGTTTTAGTAATATTCCTTAAAATGTAATTTCTTTTTCCAGAAATGAGACTATCCAAAGAGTTCTCTGAAAAACCCTCTTGTGACCATTGACTCTCTAAAATTTGTGGGACACACATGCATGATTGACAGGTTTCAGAAGGGTAGCCGTGCTAGTCTGTATCAGCAAAAATAACAAGGAATCCTTGCGGCACCTTAGAGACTAACAAATTTATTTGGGCATAAGCTTTTGTGGGCTAAAACCCACTTCATCAGATGCATGGAGTGAAAAATACAGTAGGCTGGTATATATATTACAGCACATGAAAAGATGGGAGTTGCCTTACCAAGTTGGGGGTCATTGCTAACGAGGGTAATTCAATCAAGTGACCTATTCCCAACAGTTGACAAGAAGGGGTGAATATCAACAGAGGAAAATTATTTTTGTAGTGCTAACGAGGCCAATTCAGTCAGGGTGGATGTTGTCCATTCCCAACAGTTGACAAGAAGGTGTGAGTATCAACAGAGGGAAAATTACTTTTGATTGGTTACTAGATGAAGTTATTACAATCTGATAGATGTTCCTTTAGAGAAATGCATTTGGGCTGCTCCAAGCATCTCTTTAATTTGTAAACTTGTCTGTTTCTGACATAGTGCCTTTCCATTGACTTCAATGGACATTGGGTCAGACCTATGTGAGTTATGTGAATGAGAAAGGGACAGAGGCGGGGAGTTACTTGAGAGACATGATATAGGTGTCTAAGCAAAGGGCTGGGACACAGGAATTCCTGGCTCTGAAATCTGCATCCTCTGTAACAAATCACTTTGGGCCAGTTAGTGCATGCCCTGTGTGGGTGTTCAAGAGAGCCTCTGCCCAGTGGCCAGGATAGTCCTCTATGCTCAAGAAGTGCAGGAACTATGTAAGTCAATTGCCAGTAATGGTTGGGATACAGTCAGCACAAGGCCCGGGCCACATCCGAGAATTAACCCCACACTGTGGGAGAACCCGCTGCTCTCTTTCAAAGGGTGCCACAGTAGCATTGCTCCCCATGTTCTCCTTGGAGGGTTATGCCAACATTGAGCAAATGGCTAGTGGAAAATCCTGTTGGGTGAGCAAGCCTCTGTTCTGCACCCGTACAACCAGTGGCTTTACATCCACTATGCAGCCCTTTACTGTGTCTCTGTTCCCCACAGTTGCTCTTTTAGTAGAGCTGGTTGAAAATGTTTCAACAACTTTATTTTGCCAAAACCTAATATTTTCGCAGAAATATATCTGTTTTGTTGAAAAGCTTTCTCAGGTCTAGAATATAATTTGACGGAGATGATTAAGGCACTCACTGGATATGAGAGACTCAGGTTCAAGTTGCTGCTCCAAATCAAGCAGAGGAGGGACTTGAATCTGGGGCTACCACATGCTAAGTGACTGTCCTAACCATTGAACTATTGGCAGGTGAGACTATCTTTCTCTTGAAAAATGTTGAAAGATCTTAGTTTCATCCCAATGTGGAACAAGAAAATTTTTTTAAATCTTAAACTTTTTTGTGGGCTGAAAAACCCAGCACAAACTTTTAGTGTAATAATAAATAAAAGAAATGGGTAGGGGTCTGGTTATGATACTGATCTGATCTCCAGGGCTATAAGGTTTAGTCCTGAAAGGTGCTGAGGTCCATTCTCAGCGATGTTTTGAGGACTAACTTGATAATGTGCTTATAATATTTATACAATAGGTTCTTAGTTGTATTATTTAATCAATAGTGGCGATGGGAAGGACATCTCCTGACTGTCAATGGCCAGTTGGAGGGGCTTAAATTTATTCCAGCTAGCTAAGTTAGTTACCGGCCTCCAGCAAATGCTGATCCCAGACACTCACATTGCTTTGACAGGTTATGATATAATAAATATGTAAAGCAAAAAAAAAAAAAGAAAAAAAAAGGATGATTTGCTTAAAAGTTACCTGCTCATCTCCAAGGCTATAGGAAATAGTTCTGAGTGCTGTCAACTCCCAACAGAAGCAGTGGAAGCCGTACCTCAAAAGATCAAGCCTATAGTTTTTTATTTGCAACACTATTCTTTTCCTACATTTTCTCAACCCACCTTATCTATTCTTTCCCTGGCAGTTAAAGACCACTACAGAAACCAATAGGAAAGCAGCTCTTACTTTTGCATTGTTCAGTGACGCTTATATTTGCACTAAGCAGGAAGCAACATTGATTACTAGAGCTGAATATGTGGTATTGGAAGTAGACTGTTACATGGAAGTAAGATGGCTCATAAATGATGATGCATGCAAAAATGAGCATGTTTTTACAAGGAAAGGGATCAAATCCATGGATTCTTGAGGCAAAGGTATCAGTAGCTTTATACAGCTTGAAAATAAGACCACAAATGTTCCTATATTTAAAAAAATAATAATTTCAGTTATTTGGATTGACTTGAAAGGACATTTCAACTGAAGATAACTGGTCCAAATTCCGTGAAGGTCAGTAGTAACCAAAAATTGTTATTTTATGCTTGTTCAGTGGCCTATGTGAAATGAGTTAAGTGGTTTCATGTCCCCATGACTAAAATCACCAATACAGTTGGTACTTGTTGGCACCCTTCTTGCAGTTCCAACAGAAATATGATGGATTGAATGGACATAGAAATTAAACTAACTTCTCACTGCCTAGAAATGGGTCCTCCAAGTCAAGGTTGAGCAATATAGTCAAGAGAAGGGAAGCTGGCACTGTGGCTATTCATGCTGTATCTTTTCTGTGGATAAATGGAGGACTTCAGTTTCCAGAGCTATGAATAGCAGCACATTTCACAAGCTCTGCATCCAATCCCACTCTCATTGTAGTCAGTGTTGAAATGTCCATTGATTTCAATGGTGGAGGCTAAGTCCTAAATACATACACAAAAAAATACAATTTATATATATTGTATTTTGTTTCCATTTACAATTTCAAAGCTGCTTTTATTTTGCTAGTCCTAGTGCAGATGATTGTGGCTGAGCATGACTGCCAGTGTAGGTGTGAAAGAGAGAGACATGTTGTGTGACAAAAATATTCTCAACCTTTCACAGATACGGAAATAAATGTGAAAGTCCTTGGTGGGAAAGGCCCCTTTGTCACAAATTACAGTGAATCTATTATGTTTGCTGCAGCTTTGAATGTGGTCATTTGGGGCATGGAAGATGACTGGGACCGGAACTGAGACAAAAGTTTGGTTTCCCCTCACGTAACTTGGAGGCAAGAATGCTGTTTTCAAAAACATTCTAATTGTTTTTAAGTAAATTACATGATTAAATATTTATCTTCATAATTGTAGTCAGATGTTAGATATTCTTATGGAATGAAATGCACATAAAAAGATGATTTGGTGAGCCTGACTCAAAAAATGCTGATACTGTAGGTCTAAGCAGTAAATGCATTAAAGCCTCTACTGATCCTACTCCTATTCAGTGCATGAAGTTACTCAGCAAATTTATTTGATGAG
>NC_134210.1:60573280-60650780 GCF_965140235.1 Caretta caretta
TTAGCAGAAAGCTTCAGATATACTAATTCAGAAATCAGGATAAACACATGTGATGTTGCTCAGTTTTGTAAATATCAGAGGAATGGAATTGATGATAAAGGAAAATGCGAGATTAGACACACACAGTTGCTTTCGAACCAAAAAAACAAGATTTTCAACAAAGGACTGCTGTATCAAACAGTAATAAAGAGCCTCAAGCAGTTGTCTGTGCTCATGCCAGTTTTCATGCTTTAATTCTACTGCCCTGTGGTTCTTAGCTTTGACATTGAGATCTGCACGGCCACCAGAGATAATTATTTCAACCTTCAGGCCATCAGGCGCTTATTTTTGATCATGGATATGTAAGAGATGTTTTTTTTGCTTCCCAAGCTTGCCAAGTGGATATCAACAGAAGGGTAAAATAGGCAAAAATGGTAAGCATTTTAAGAGAAACTGCAGACACTAGGCTGTATAAATGTTAGTTTTCCAGGTAGTTTTATGGGCATTGCTGTTACTGAACATTACCCATTAAATATTAAAAAAAACCACACAAATATTTTAACTGATTTGAATTTCTCATTCCAAGATTGTTAGAAGACAGAAATAAAAAAAACTGCTTTGACTTTATAATACTGCTGTCAGTAATAGTGTTCCAATAGTCTCTAATCCACTAAAACAATTTGCACACTATGAACCCACATTTTATACACTTTTTATGGTGATTCAGAGAAATTACAACAACTTTTTCATTAACACCTAACACGAATAAGCTAATTTGTGTTGTAACTACTCCACTGTAAGATGTCATTTTTGTAGAATATGACGGGTTTAAAGACACCCATCTTTAAAAACTGAATCTATATATGCAACTCATATAAGTTATCAATCCCTAATTAATCCTCAATGTTTTATTGAGATACATGATATAGAAGATTCTATGCAATTAAGTTACAGTGTAATTCAAAAGTTTAATATGCCAACAGAGCACAAAGCTTAAATACTAAGAGTTCACTGGACAATAACAGTGATATTTTTAACACAGGAGACTTATTTTAGATTCTATTTCAGAATTAGAAATTCAAATTCCTTTGCATTTAAATTAAAACACTCAGGACATTAAAGCACTTTACAAATATTAATGAATTAAGTCACATATCATCCCTTTGAAGTTGGAAAATGTTACTATCCTCATTTCACAGGTGTACAAACTCAAATTAGTGAGGTTAAATGACATACCTATGGTCATTCAAGAAGTCCACGACATAGCTGGGGACAGATCTTCTGAATGTTGTACTTTAGTGAGGTACCCACCATCAGTTTTAAAAATCAGAACCCAAGCCTACAAATGTTATTCTGAAGTTTAATACATTTTCTATCTAGGAAAATCTCTTCTGACTCTAACGTATTCTATAATACAACTGCCAAACTAAACAGCTCAGTTTGAAAGAAAATACCAAACCAAATTAAGTGGTGTAAAGAGAAAATGGGAAAACTTAAGCCATCATGAAAGGAGAAATTAAAGAGTTATTTCTACTAAATAAAATGAGTATCCTTGTCTTTAAACATAGTGGACTTGATTCTGCAGTTGGATCTGCATACGCAGACCACTGGTACCACACAGGTGCAAGGGTCTAAGCTGAAGGACTGGGGTGAGGGAAGGGTTCTGAGTTTGCCTTTGAAACTATGATTTATATGGAAAATATTGATTGTAGAAGCCATTTTTACAATATATCCACAACAAAATATCAGGAAAAAATGAATTTGTTACCTCAGACATATTCTGGTACTTTGCATCCACTACACTGCTCCTCTGTCAAACTTTTTTTTTTATTAACAAAGTGTATTAATTTTTAGAATGAGAAAATAAAGTGGACTGTATACACTAAATGTGTTAAAGTTACAATTAAGATTTGGAAATTGTGTATTTAAAATATTTTTCTTTACAAACTGAAAAGAAACATAAAAGTTCCCATTTTACATCAAGAAACATGTGTAAGAAAGAGCTCTCCTCACAGCTAGCATATTTAATATGTTCCTGCAATTGCTCTGATATATACTCATTCTCCTTTATTGAATAGCAGGAGCCAAAATTAATGTCATCCTCAGGCAGTCTAAACTTTTACATTTTCACCTCTGTAAAACACTAATTTAATAAAAATTAGTGAGCACAAAGTATTTTTCAGCTCATTGTGCTTATTTTTGGGTAGATATTTTTGTTTATAATCTGTTTGCATTTAAGAAAGATAAGAAGCTACCTTGGCAAACGGGCTGTAGTGATCTGGAAACATGACTAGATTTTGCTGAAAAAGGAACTTTCTCTGAGCAACAGATTTTTTTTAAGCTCCAGTAGAGCTAATAAGGATTGAAACAGTTAATTCTAGGTGATTACATGAGTAGTTGCCTATTAAACTGACAAACAAGGATATGTAGTGATGACCACCAACAGGAAACTAAGGGAATAAGAAAGCGGACACCCCAAATGAGCTATACTCCAATATTGAAAACATCAAGCTATATCAAGTAAGAAGTATAAAAAAAAATAAGTTTCTGGTCAACTCAAATCCTTCCTACTTCAATTGAAAATCTAAGCTATAGTCTGACAGAACTGAAGAGGAAACTCCACTACAGCAAAGCATTTAAACTTGTCCCTCCAGCCAACCCACTAATGTTAATAGGACTCCTCCTCGTCCTCACATGATTCAGAGAAACATATGCTGAAGGGTATTATTAGATTGGGTCCAGTGTGCTCAACACCAACCCCAGGACTGAGGCCATAGTGCCTTATACCTTAAGATCTCGAAGCCTGTTACAAATACTAATGAATTAAGCCTCACAACCTCTGTGAAACATACATTCAGAGCTGCCAAGTTTTGCGCAGCTCTATGTGTTAAATTTCTTGCAAGTGACATAGTCACTAATTTTTCCCTTGGGGTGCCCCAAGCAATGGGACAGGTATGGGAGGCAGAAATCTATCCTTTACACTCCACAGAAACAGGGATGGCCTGGGGAAGCCAGGGTTGACTATCTGTCTTTTTAAGTTCTTATACTGAGTCTATCACCATGACATTTGAGCCTGGTTGGGGAGTCTAGAGAAACCAGAGAGGACTAGGATGTTGGAGATAGTCAACGGCAGAGTATGGGGGAAGAAGCCTGGGGGCTTGCTGTGGGGTAGGAGCAGGAGAGCCTCAGGCTTTTGAAAGCAAGTCAGGAGATCCTGGAGCAGTTGGTTGTTGTAAGGCAGCAAGAGTTTGCAGCCTTGCTGTGGAAAACTTGGAGCATTCTGGCTTTGCTCCCCATTAATTCAACATCTGCCCAATCCCATTAGTTTCCTGCATTCTGCTTCCATTTATTGTCTTCTTTCACTTCCTACCCCTGCCACCCCATCAGCCTTGCTTCTGATCTTGCTCCTCTTCAACCCTCATAACTTCCCAGTTAAAAGTTGTGCAGCCAGCAGTCCCCATCTCTAGCTGTTTCCCATGTTTCCTGAATACCCTCAGAGAGAGCATTGTCCCATCACTAGCAGAGAAGAGAATTTCCACATCCTGAGTGCTGGCTTTGCAGTGACCCCAGTGGTTAGGAAACTATCATTCCAGCAGAAATGTAAGCATGCATGACAGAGACGGGGGAAACTGAAAAAATATTTGAGTGTCGTGACCACCATATGACATTTGGCAGCTGTGATTATCATTCCTTCTACAGATGCAGAAGGTGAAACTCAGGGAAGTGAAGTGCCTTGCCCAGAATCACACAAGAATTCTGTGGCAGAGCTATGAACAGCAGCTACATCTCAGCTTCATACATTAACCATATGACCATCCATCCTTCCTACAGCTAGATAATTTATGACTGGGTCAATAAGAAAGCATAGTCAGAAACCAAGAGGATTCAGATTTACTAAAATGTCAGGATATTACACACCATATCTAATCTCTCTGGCCAACACTAGGTCTAATTTCATTTAAATGTCAACCCCTGTCATGAACTGTCAGCCAGTAGGGAGACTGGAAAGTAAACAGGTTTGTATATAGCTACTCCCCAACACAAATACACCAAGCTGAACGAGTAGAGGTGCAAGGAGATAACTCTGATTGTTCTGTGTCACCTGAGGATAGACAGAAGGGAAAAAAACACAAGATCCAACATAGGACACATTGGACCTTTAACTTATGATATTCAGATAAGGCAGGCTAACAGGCAACCAGCATAAAGGTTACTGAGGTGTGTTAAGAGAAGCGAGGGATCTGAACACCATGGAAAAATATAATAGGTACTGGAACTAGGGATGCCGCACTCCCTGGCTTGAAGTGGTTTTCATTATATGCAGGATTTAGTTTGATTCAATGGCTCTCAGCACCCCCACTGTAAAAATTGTTCCAGCACCCCTGAAACATATAAAGTAGTGTGTTGCATGAGAGAGCCCAGTCTGTCCAAAAGGAGAATTTCATCGGCAGAAGTCTCACTGAGATCAAAGTCATATCTGAGTTCCTGAAATGTTTATTGAGACAAATAGTCCAGTGTCAACATATAATTATCACCCAAATATTCCAGTCCAGTGGTTTTAGACATGGAGTGAATTTGTTTGGGAAGGGCAATTAACACATTAGGATGATATTTCTGGATACTAGGGAAGATACACTACTCTGTTACAAATCCTTAGTTGCCTGCATTGGAAGCATTAGTAAGAATGAAGGCTTATTTGCATGGGGTAGCATATATTGTTACTATTTGTTGAGAAAAAAAAGTCTGGTGAAGACAGTAGGTCGATGTTTTTCTTTTGCTACGTGTGAGGCAAGATTATGAGGAGTTCTGTGAGGGTACACAGCATATTTAACTACGAAGACTATCCACATCCAATTAGACGAAAATTTGCACACAAAAGGGTTGGTGATAGATTAGACATTCTATGAACACTAAAAAAGAATATATGCTGAAAAAATTGAAGTCCAACTGCATTTTGTTTATGTTTAATGGGAGAAGGATGAAGCATCAGGGAGAACAGCAGAGCACTTAAAGACTTGCCATTTCTGAAAATAAGAACTTCTCTTCCAGATTTTACCCCAAAGAGGCTCCTGTAAAATACGTGTTTACACCATATATTTGCTATAACCAGAAATTAGTAGCTGTCTTAAGGACCTGCAAAGTATGTAGATGGATGAGGACCCACTTGATACAACTTCAATAGCATATAAACAGTGCATTTAAAAATAACAATACACGTGAATTAAGATAAACGTGATGCTCCAGTGAGTAGGGCCAGATATATATCTGGGTGCCATCAGTAGTTACAGCTCAAAGTAAAAGGTTTGGGAGTACGGGAAGATCAGAAAAAATATACTCTCTCAAGGTATGTACTCTGGTGCTTCTCAATAAATTATATTCAGTGCTTACTTACCAAGGCAACAGGCACTCTAGAAATAGCTAATATAGTTAGATTATAAAAACACACGCACACACACACACATATATGTATCTGTGTGCATGACTTTAAAAAATAAACCAAAAACTTCTACCACTAAAAATGGCTAGGCATATGAAGTATAAATTTGGTTTGGAAATAACCATCACTGAGGAAAAAGTGCAAATGAGGGTTTCAGAAAAATGGTTTCTGATTTAACTGTTATGACCCACTAAAATTATACACACTACATGTATGTTATATTTTATATGCAGTTTTCAAGCTAAGCTTGTAAAGTTCTGCAGGTAGAGAAGACCACAGTACATATATGTTCACAACTAATCAAGTTTCACAATGAATGTTTTTGGGAATAAATGAATAATTTACTGCACATCCTGGAAGATAAAAGCTCTTACATTTCAAAGGGGAAGGTTTCTCTCCTGTGGCCTTTCCAAAATGCCCAAGTGGAGAGTTTCCTTCAACAGACGTCATAATACCTGTGGGACATGGTATTCTGATCATGTTTAGTTAACCTAAATTTTTGACAGTCCACTGGGCTGCCACCTTCCCATTGCCCCTGTTCTGAAGCAAGAAGCCAGCTGCAAGGATACATTTCTAAAACTTTGATTGCTGCCAGCACAGCCGTTTTGCTCACCAGGTATCTTTTAGGAACTCTGGACATCCTAGAATTAAATTAGTTTTCTAAATGTTCCCCTTTAATTGTTCTCATCTACCAATGTTCTCCTATAGTTCTTTGGCCCCCAGAACATTTCTCCTTTGCCTTGTCTCTTTACACCTCCTCTTTCCTTCCCTCTCTCCCCCATCTCACAGTATCATTTTCCCATCCTTTCTACCCTCTCCGTACTACTCCCAACATCTCTAACTTGTCTTATTGCTCACCCTCTCCCTAGCTCCCTCTCGCCTTCCCCTCCTTCTCTTCGATTATATTCTGCCCTAATCTTGGTGCTGCTTCGATTCACTACTCTCCACCTGCCAAACTTTCCCTTGCCACCAATTCTGATGATCCTGTCCCTCCTCCTCTAATCTCATGCCTATTTCCACCCTTGCTCTACTCTTTCTCCTGCTCCCTCTGGAATGCTTGCTCCATCCCATCTCCTACATCCTGAAAAAATCTCCACTGCCATCTATGACCTCTTTACTTCCCACTCTTTCCACCTCTTAACTCCCTCTGATATCGTTTCTGAAGCTGCTGCATAAAAGCACCTACTACTTTTCCTCCTACTCCCCCAGCCGAGTCATCTTCCAAAAATCATGGGGGGAAGGGGGGACACACAGAGTTTCTCATTTTCCAATCCTGCCACATCTAACTTCTCCTTCCTCCCATTCTCACTCATTCTCTTCCTTTGAGCAACATTCCATCCAAACCTTTTCTCCTCTCTTCCTCATGTTTGTGAGATCTACGGACTTACCTCCTTTCCCCCACTACAGTTCTTGTCTGACTTTGACTCCTGGGCTCTTCTTACTGTCAGAATCACCCACCCTTATCCTCAGCAATTTTAGTTTCCCGAATGACATCCCACCTGATCCTCCAGCCACCCATTTCCTAGATTTCACCTCCTTCTTTGACCTGCAACTATGGATCAACTGTACCACTCAACAAAATGGCCACTTTCTTGATCTTGTTTTCATTAAGCATTGCTTTCTCTGATTTTTCCCCTCTTTGACAACCTCCTCATCTCCTTCCATATTACTCATTGACCTTCCATCACATCCTTCCACCAATTTGCAGTCCATCAACATCCACAAATTCTCTTCTGCGCTCATTACTTCAGTAACTTTCTTTCCATCACCTTTGACTTTTTTGTCCCTTTCTCCATCACAAGGTCTGCCCAGCCAACTCCCAGCCCTGGCTCAGCTCCAACACCTGTTGTCTATTCACTTCTTGTGCTGCTGAGCATCTCTGGCAGAAGTAATGTGATCATACTGATTTTCTCCATTACAAGTTAATTTCTTCTTCTTTTAATTCTGACATCTTCTTAACCATTTTCTCTTCCCTCACTGAACCCTGTACCTATAAATCCAGATGCCTTTCATGACTCATCTCCCTACTAAAACACTGATTTCTTCAAAGAAAGTATCAAAAAGATCTGATGTGACCTCCCCCTTCATGTTCCTGCCACCCTTCCCCACACCCTACACTCTCCTCCTTCTCCCCATCACTGACACTGAGACTTGTCTGCTCTTCTCTTTCAACTACTCTTCCTGCATTAGTGACATCTAATCTTTTAGCCTCCATCCTCTCTCTCCCTCTCAAATTCATCAGTTTGCTTCCCCTCCTCGTACAATTGTGCGCTGATTTCCCATTTCTTAAGAAAAACAACACTGCTGACCCTCAAACTATTGCCCAATCTCTCTTCTCCCTCTCATCTCCAAACTCACTGGACATGCTGTCTACACAGTTTCTATCTTTAACTTTCATTCTTCAGTATCTCCAGTATTCTCCCATTTTACATTCAACTAAAAATACTTTCAATACTTTGTAGTCTATCCTAAACTTCTCTGAACTGTCTTCAGCTTTTGACACTGTCAACCAATCCCTACTTTTTGAAATGTTCCACATCGGCTTGCATAGTGCTTTCCTCTTGTTGTTGTTCTCATACCTTTCTGATCATTCTTCCAGTGTCTTATTTGAGGAGTCACCCCTTCCCTCTCTTCTGTCTATTGGAGTCCCTCAGGGTACTAAAATACAGCCTTTCCTCTCTGTCCACAAAAACAATATTTTTGTCCAAGCCTTCATCATCTTATCTGTTAGCTACTGCAACTTGCTCTTTTCTAGCTTTGACTAGGTATAAACTTGTGCCTATCAAGTCTATTAAAAATGCTGCTAAGATCATCTTCTTGGTTCGTCTCTGTGACCACATCAATCCTCTCCTCTTTGATTCCCTCCATTGGCTCCCTCTTCATCACCATCAAAAAATAACTTCTTCTCTTTACCTTAAAGACCCTTCATAACTTAGTCCTACCCTACCTAGCTGATCTAGTAACAAACTGTGAAATTGACCTTTCCTTTGTTCTGCCAAAGTTCCCAGCCACCCACCTGTCAGCTTCTCTCTAAAACACATCTATGCTTTCTCTGGTGATGCCCCTTTATGCATGGAAAAAACTTCTTGAAAAAAATCGATATAGCCTCTTTATTGTCCTTCAAATCCCTCCTTAAGGTACACTTTGCCATAATGCCTACGAAACCTAATCTGCTGGTCATAGCAAGACAGGTTTCCTCTTCCCCTTCTTTCCTTTCCCTACCCCAGTTAAAAACACCAAATTATAATACGTGTAACTTATAAAGCTGTGCCAGTTCTTCCCCATACTCATTCACTTGTATGTTCATCCCCATACCCTATGCTTTCCTTGTTTGTATCTTTAGGCTGGAAGATCTCTGAATCAAAAATTCTCTCTTTTCTGTGTTTGTGCAGAGTGCAGCATAATGGGGCCATCCTGAATCAGGTTTTTGGGAGCTACCATAACAATGGAGTTTCCTTTTCCTTATTCCCCCCACACAAAAAAAATTCTGGAAAATTCTGTCCAAAAATGGCATTACTTTTTTTTATTTTTTTTTTTACACAGGTAAGCACTTAAAAGTCAGAAATGACAAAATTAAAATTGCACAAGCAATGGTAACATTGCCACCAGGGGCATATAAATAACAATATTGTTTAATTACAAAACCACATAATATTTATCAAATAAAAGCATATAATAACAGACAATGTTTCCTATAGCCATAAATATACATGTAGCATCTTGTACTATTAAGTAGTATTATGTGCATGTCATATAAACGCAGCCCATTTACTACTGGTGGAATTCTGCACCAACAAAAATAAAAAAAATGTGCACCAAAAAATTAAATATCTGTGCACAATATCTTAAAATTCTGCGAAATTCTGCACATTTTATTTGTCAAAACAACACAATATAATCACACCGGTTTCTTAATTTATTTCAAAATACCTGTCAGCAAGTAAGTCTGTAATGATACAGACAATAAAAATGATTCAGGAAATGTTTTTTTGACAAACAGATTCCTTACCAGGCATAGTAATACAGAACTTTGAATAATAATTCATTTAAACTACAATAAAGAAACATATTTCCTGCACCTCTCAGAAACAGTGAAAAGGCTTGGGGGAAGTCAGAGGTAATGGAGGAGCTGAAGAAGAGGGAAGTAATTGCTGGGAAGGAGCCTGGGAGTGAAGCTGGAGAGTTGCTGGGTATGGGTAGGAGAAGTATAGAAGAGGTAGTTTTTTTGGAGAGATGGAAGGATTGTTGGAGCAGGGAGCCTCTCCCCCCCCCCCCCGCAGACTCTTTCTGACCAACAGCTTCTCTCATTCAGTCACGCGCATCTGCCCCTGTTCTCATGTGTCCCTGCACCCCCACTTAGCCACCCCTTCCCCCCACATGGCCCTGAACCTCCCTCCCCCATTCCCATGTGTCCCTGAACCCCCACGCAGCCACCCCTCCCCATCCTCATGTGGCCCTGTACCACCAGTCACCCCCTCCCCATCCAGCCCTGCACCCCCAGTCACCATCCTCCTCCTATCCCCATGTGGCCCTACATCCCCCCTCCAAGTGTCCCTGCACCTGCACTAAGCCAGCCCCTTCACCTGTCCCCATTGGTCCCTGCACTCCCCTCCCCATTTCCATGTGGTCCTGGGCCCCCACTTCCATTCAGCACCCAGCCCAGTATGTTCCCCCACTAGCCCTTCTGAGCCCCAGTCTGTGACCCCCAACAGCCCCATGTGCTCTGCTCTAACCAACCCCTCCATATCCTCTGCCTCCTCACCTGGCCCCATGGGCAGGGGACTGTGAGCCTCTTCTCTTCCCTATCCACAGAGTGCTGCTCTCTGCCCTGGTGCCAAAACTGCCCCTGGTGGGTGAAAGATGTAACTGCATCACCTGTCTGGCAGAATGTATTTTCTGCAGAGGGTCATGAATTCTGCATGTGCGCAATGGCGCAGAATTTCTCCAGGAGTATCCATTAAAGGAACTTTGTATGAATAGTATACTGTAAGACATCCTCCAGATTTAAAGAGACATCATCAATTTAAATATCACATTTCTATCTAATTTTTAACTGTTATTACAAGTAATACCCAATCTTATTACCAAAAAATAATAGAGAAAAACTATTTTCTCTATTCTTCCAGTTTGTTTGCCTTATGCATTTGACCGCATTCTGTGCTGTGTATAGTAAGTTGCACTGTTTCCCTCAACAGTCAGTCAGGTTCCAATTCAGCAAGGTATTTATGCACACGCTTAACTTTACAAATGTGAGTAGTTTCCTTGAAGTCAAGTAAATGTTTGCAGGATAAGGGACTTCCTGTTTCCTTTGTAATCTGAGTGTTTTTTTTCATATAGCAACCAGGGAGAAGAAAATCATTTCCAAAAATAAGAAAATGAATTGACAGGGAGACTCAAGGGCACTTTAATGATCTAGTGACCCCTTCTGGTCTTAAACTCTACGACTCTAATAGGTATGCAGAAGTTCTATGTTATGCCTGTCTACACTATAACTTTTAAACCAAATCTAGGTAAGCAACTTTAATTCAAAAATAGTCAATATGAAAGTTGCAATTCTTCAACAAAAAAACTTCAAATCCAGACTCCAGTGAGAAACTGTTGAATTGGAATTCATTTGCAAATTGGATACAATTAACTTAGGCTTGAATAGAGACTGGGATTGGCTAAGTCATTATGCAAGGTAACCTATTTCCCCTTGTTTTTTCCTAACCCCCCCCCCCAGACGTTCTTGTTAAACCCTGGATTTGTGCTGGAAATGGCCCAACTTGATTATCATACACATCGTAAGGAGAGTGGTCACTTTAGATAAGCTATTACCAGCAGGAGAGTGGGGTGGGGGGAGGTATTTTTTCATGCTTTGTGTGTATAAAAGATCTTCTACACTTTCCACAGTATGCATCCGATGAAGTGAACTGTAGCTCACGAAAGCTTACGCTCAAATAAATTGGTTAGTCTCTAAGGTGCCACAAGTACTCCTTTTCTTTTTGCGAATACAGACTAACACGGCTGTTACTCTGAAAATAGTCAATATGGTTTATGATCACACTACAAGGATTTTTATACGCATGTCAAAAGACTCAACTAGAGACATTTTAATCATGGTGCTGTTGAATACGGTTAATTTTAAACCAGTTTAACGCTAATGTGAGCAGACTATATTGGTTTTGTGGCAGAACCGTGTTAATCAGTCCCTGCTGGTCAATCTTACAAAGCATAACAGAATGCCAACCATTGGGTTGGCTCATTCATAATTTCAATTTTGTGTCAGTATACCTCCTTTTAGTAAAGGAAAACTGGAGTAACTCTGTGATGAATCAGGACCAGGTGTTGTAATAGAATGTTCGTCCCAAGTAGGGAAAAGAAACACAGACGTTTGCCATTTGCACATATCTACACTTATTTGGACTGAATATGCCAAATTCATCCTTGGTGTTACTCAATGAAGTCAATTAACCAAGGATGAATTTGTCCCAATGTGTGACTCTTCAAGTGCATGGGGTGAGCATCTGCCCCCAATTTGCTGGAAATAATTCCGTCTTAATGGCCTGTGCCCAGATCCTAGACAGATTTCCATAAACTGGTTCTAGTTTTAAACACTGCTTTTCTCTCTGACATTCCTGGCCTGCTGGTTGTCAATTACAATGTCAGGAGGTCTACTCACTGAAGAACTGAGCATAGAGCAGCTTTCTTTCATTTTGTCTTTATGATTATCTGTAGAAGAGAGATAGGGTCCATATAAGCAAGACATGCTATTCCTGCTGCTGTTCAAATACACAGACACTCCGTAACTGGTGTGATGCCATTGTTCATCGCATATCCACTCCCATTCAGCAAGGGAACTTTGGCATCATCAGGACAGGCAACATGAACAATAAGAAGAAAGAAGGGAAAAGAGCATTTTGCCAGAAAGGCTCACAGTCAGGGCCATAAATGCTACTGCTGCTACTCTGGTTGGCACACACAGTCAGTATAAAAACACTCAACTAAAGCTCTCCCTGGGGATAAGGCAGAGGTGCTGGTGCAGGCTACTCTACAGAATGGAGAAAAACATAGGTGTAGTTTGACTTCTATATTTGGAGGGACAGTTCCAGTCAGGCCAAAAGGGCCACGCGTGTAGGGGAAAATTCCACGCCTGCCCGAGACTTACAGGGTTTGGGGGAGCAACAGCTCCTTGCTCCCCCGAAACTACGCCGTGGGGAAAAATTAAATTAGAAAAGATTATCCCAGGCAAGAAGACTTGGAGAAGCAGAAGAGACAAGAGAAGGACAGAGTTACTATAAAGGATTGGAGCAAGAAGAAGCTGGGAACATGGCTATGGCTGGGAAATTAAGAATGGAGAGAAAGGAGATAAATAAACTGTTGAGGCTTGTACAGAAGAGGGAAGGAGAAAAACCAAAGGAAAGGAATTGGAACTGATGAGATCAGGGTATTATACCTGGCAGAGTTCCTGGGGAATCTGGGGTAGCCATTCACATTAACATTTTTTAAAGTGGCTAACTTGATACACCTTGGGCCTTATTATCCCAAGTATAGAATGTATACTAAATATCAGGAAAAACTTACTCACCGTGATATGTAGTAGGATGTGGAAAAGTCTCCCACAGGAAATGGAGGAAGCCCCATTACTTGGAACATTTATATAAATTTGGATTGCATGAAGCACTCAACAGTATAATGGAGGAACCAGTGCTGCACTGTCAGGGGGATAAGAAGATCTAAAAGATATTTTCTCCATCTGATTCTATGGACCATTAAAGTTACAAGCAGTAGCTAGGGACATGGAGATATTTTGATAGATTTCGTGATCTTCATTCATCCAGAGAAAATTCTACGGTTGAAGGTGGGGAAAAAAGCGAGAGAAACACTAAGCCATGTGCCTTCTTATGGTTATTGTTTCTCCACTAAGGATGTTAACAATATCTCTACATTCTGAAAGAGACTGAAATAACCTAGAGAGGCCCCACACATTACAACACTGTAATAAAGAGAATCTTAAAAGAGCTGTCACAAGTCCCAGCATCAAATTAAATGAAGGAAGAACAGAGTCATGTGTCCTTGGGGGGAAGAGTCAGAAAATTGTGAGGTTAGTAGCACTGATAGTGGGGCTAATAATGTCACATTGAAGAAGACATAAGACTAAATGTGTAACTTAAACGTTGCTTATTGTGTCAATCTAGCAAAGTAGAATTTTTCAGGCTGCCTTACACAAGTTAAAAAGCAGAAGTATCATTTCATCAAATAACATTTAAGTGAGAATCTAGCCATTTGGGTAATATTTTTCAACATTTCAGCAAAACAGCTGGATGGCAGCTAAAGCATGTGTCTAAAATGCAATTTCAGTTATTTATAGATGCAGGGAAGAAACTATTTTGATGCTCATTTCTAAGAATAATACAGTGCTGGAGCACACTCATATTTGTAGATGTATTCAGGAGTGTATATTCTGTGAGCATTTACCTAGAGTCACAGCACTGGTAATTCAGGATGAATAGCTCAGAAATCAGCAGGTTGTGTTTTGTACAGCTGCTCTACATGTAGTTAATATAATCAGTGGGCTCAGGAGCAGTGCTAAGATGGATGAGGTGTTGGAATGTGTTTGGTTTTGGAATATAGGTGCTTAAAATAATTTCTGCTTTAAGTTATAAAGGAAAGGCAGTATGTTGTTTAAACACTGAACTGGATACAAGGAACTCAAATTCTAATTCCAGCTGTGCCACTGACTCAGTGTATGGTCTCAAGACAAGGCACAGTCTTGCTGTATCTCAATTTCCATATCTGTGAAAGGGGAATAAATAAAATTGATCTTTTTATTTTAGGAAGTTTAGATTGTAAATTCTTTGGGACAGGTAATGTGTCTTATCCGAGCCTTGTAAAGACCCAGGTAAATTAACAGCATTCTTTCTTCTTTTAGTATGTGTCACTGTGGATCCCACTGTAGGTGATTGGCAAGCAGTATCCCCTCTGGACAGTGGAAATGAGGACTATTAGCTGCATAGATCAAATAAAAATTGCAGTACTGCTCTGTTGAACTTGGCCTCAGACCTAGCTGCCATGTCACAGGTGTAATGTTTGACAAAGTTAGCGGGTTGCTCCATGTTGTGGCTTTGCAGGTCTTCGATACTGGCACGTTTCTGAAGTAGACTGAAGATGCTGCATGTGACCTGATGAAGTGTGCCTTCATGTTCAGAGGGTGAGGCTCACAGCTGATAACGTGAAAAACACTGCATGATCCACTTAGAGATTCTATGCAACAAAATACCTTGGCTTTCCACTGAGCCAGACATGGCCACAAAGGGATGAGGAGACAACCACCTTGTCCCTGTGAAAGGATGTGTAAATAAATTCAGCCACAAGGGTGTAGAGCTTGCTGGACCCTCTGCACTGAGGTAATGGCAACCAGAAAGACCATCTTAAGGGTAAGGTGATGTACTGAACAATCCAATAGAGGTTTGAAAAGAGGCTCCATGAGTCTTAAGAAGACAATGTTGAGATTCCACATAGGAGTCAGGTTTTTAACAGGTGAGTAAGCGTGCAGGAGGCCCTTGAGGAATTTTGACACTGTTGGAGGTAAGATGACTGAATACACCTCTATCGAAGCATGACTTGCTGATATTACTGCACAGTTGACTTTGGGAGAAAAAAGTGCCAATATAGTATGTTTCAAGGGCAGCATGCAGTTGAGAATCTTTGATATTGGAGCCCCAACTAAATTCAGATTATGCCCATACAGATAGCTGTTTCCATTTGGAGGAGTAGTAGATGGCTTCCTGCTCTGTATGAGAATTTCTTGAACCTGTCAAGAACAGTGTGTCACTAGTGCTCCACCAGCCAACATCTAGCCATCATGTATAGCAAGTGCAGAACAGGGTGCCGTACCTGGTTATGGTTCTGGGATATCATGTCTAGACAGATTGGGAAATGGATTGGAATCCAAATGGACATATGCAAAAGGTCTGACAGGCAAAACTGCCTCAACCAGTAAGGCGCCGTTAGGATCAGCATGACCTTGTCCCATCTGACTCGGGATATCACTGTGGAGATTAGGATAATCATATGAAAGGGATACAGGAGAACTGAATCAGGGACATGTCAGTGTTAAGGATCATGCCACTACTGGAGCAGAAGTTTGGGCCTTGGTGTTGTCCTCAATGGCAAACAGATCTATCACAGGAGTCTCTCTGCAGTGACTGCACATGGTTGGTTACTGCGTGCCTGCCTAAGAAGTCTACCAGGTAACCGCTAGTACCTGGAAGGTGCAGAGCCAGTGAGTTACCCGATAGAGATGACACCAAATCTACAGCCTGAAGGCTTCATGGTAGAGAAAGGATGACTTTACTTGTTTATATAGTTCATTGTGGACATGTTGTCCCTTAAGATCTGCACTGTGGAGCTCCATCCAGGTCAGCTGGATGACTCCGAGCATCAGGATAGTCATATGCAGCTTCAGAGATGATTACCTGTAGTTCACAAGGAGTCCAAAAACAGGGAGAGGATGTATTCTAGGGCTGTCAAAGTCTCCAGCTGAGACCTGCCCCTGATCAGCCAGTTGTCCAGGCATGGCTAGACACTAATTCCCTTACTCCTTAAATGCACTGCCATTACTGTAAAGCATTTGTGAATACTTTTGGTGCTGTGGAGCATCTGAAAGGTAATAATCTGTATTGATAATGATTGGATCCCACTGTGAATCTTAGGTACTTCCTGTGGGCCAGGCAGACGGCCATATGTAAATACGCATCCTGCAGGTCAAAAAAATCTATGAAGCAGTCTTAAGACTGAAGAGATGGAGTGATGGAGGGGGGCGTTACTGTCCTAAACCTGAGATGGCATATATATTTGTTGAGTCTTCTCAGGTTTAGTATATGACAAATAAGGTAAATTAATACTGGGGATAGAAGTTCCTTCCCCTGAATATTTGGCACCTCCTTTCCAGCTCCTAGATGAAGCAGTGAGACCTGTTCCACTTGTAACAGGCTCTTGCAAGAAGGGATGGGAAAGGAGAAGTTGTAGGCGGGTAAAAAAATGGAATTGAATGGAGTAGCCATGAATGATCTTTAGCACTCACCTGCCTCATGTTATGGCACACAACATCTGGTGGAATGGGGTGCGGTGGTTTCTGAAAGTTGTGCTTTCTGGACTGGATCTGATATGATTCACAACAGTTCCATCAAATATGTGGACATGCCATAGGAGCAGAATGCATCACTGAGGTGGAAGAAGGCTGTTGTGCCTTGGATTTTTCTTGGCCTGGTACTCAGGATGCCTGGAGTAATAGGTGGGTGTCCATTGTCTCAGCCGGGATTGAAAATGGTATGGCTTCTGGAATTGGGTTGATGTGTAAATCGCCAAGCAGCACAGGTGGCCTTTGAGTCCTTTAAACAGTGTAGAGTGCTCTCAGTTCACTGACAAAATAACTCCATGCCCTCAAAGAGCAGGTCCTTGATCTTAGCCTGTCACTTCACAGGAATGCTTGATGCTTGCACCCATGATTTTTTGTGACGATAGCTCTAGCCATGGAGTCAGAGGCATCCTTTGGCGCCCGTAAGGTTGTCTTGGCCACCAGTTGGACTTCCTTGATTATTTCCCGGAGTTATTCACTGTCATGCAGGAGTTTCACGAGAAAGGGTGTCACTCTATCCCAGGTTATGTCATATTTAGCCTGTAGGATCCACCAATTTGATACTCAGAATTGTAGAGAGGCTGAAGAGTAAGATTTTCTCCCAAATAGGTTAAGCCTTTTTGGGTCCTAGTCCTTATGGGTACTCTTCTTTTATTTATATTTTTCCTATGTCACTGAGACAACTAAGGAGCCTGGGTTGGGTTGGGTTGGGTAGGGAAATAGAAATACATGAACCCTGTTTGGCGCACCTAGTTCAGCTTTTTTTCCTATTTTTGCTGTAGGTGCTGTGGGAGCATCTGCCACCAGGCCTTAACTGGGTCAATCAGTCCCTTACTTATGGCACAAGTGATCCTGGTTGGACTGGAAGATGTCAAAAAATCTGAACAATTTCTGAGATTCCTTTGATATGACCGATGTCTCTACTTCTAGAGTCTCAGCAATTCTCCTGATGAGCTCTGAAAGGTTCAGAGATTCCAAACCATTTTCAAAAATCATGGCTATCATCACACACAAACACCCCACTAGTTCTATGCAAGGATACAGAGTATGTATGATACATAAACATATGTATATCATACACATGGCCAGAGCATAGGTGAATCAGTGCATCTGAATTTACAGAGACCCTTTATATTTTATATATGCACTTTTATATTTTCACAGAGATTTAGAATTCCTAGTTTCAACTTTGAGCTATACTGTCTTACATCTTCCCAGAAATAGACACATTTCAAATTCTACTAATAAACTTTAAGGAAATCCCTATACTGTACTATTATAGTAGTTCAAGATAAGCCCTAATGTGCAGTTAAGAAATGACATAAGGTAACAGCCGTTACACTTGCAGTTTGTCTAGTCAAAAATTCTACCATCTTTATCACCTAAAAAAAGATAAAATTTTCACATAAAAAGACACGTCTCTTTAATAAAGCAGAGATGTTATTAAAAAAAAGCCCATGTCAGCAAAGCTTATCAACTATATGATATAAACCTTAAATACAGTAACTATTTTAGAAAAAATACAAAAGCCACATCAAAATGATACAAGACAGACTCACAAATATAAGGAAATTATTTCCAAAAGACTGCAGAATACAGAATTATCTTTCTCTTTAACTCACCCAATTTTGCCTAGGTATTGCAGCTCACATGGTACTGCACAGTACTAAAATAATTCATTGTTCAGAGACTCTTATCAGCTGCAAAGCCAAAGCTGGAGCAGGGCCATATCAGCTGCAGAGCCAAGGCATAACAGAGTGGAGGGTGGGGAGGACAGATTGCAATGTCTCCCCATTCTTCTGCTCCTACGACAAAATATTAAACTCTGAATTTCCTTGGTGGTTTTTGTTAGGTGAACAGAGTTTATTTTTAACAGAACTGTAGTATATTAATGTGATAAAGTGAATGATATAGAACACAATTTTATAAAATGCTGCAACAAACATTTTATCCTTTTATGAAGGTTAATGTGTGTATGAAACCTTGCCCAGTAAGTATAATGAACAGTAAGACTTTCTAATACTACATATAAAGATAGTATAGTAAAAATAATCTCAGTGCCATTTGTTTTCTAAATCTCAAAGGGTGTATAAAAGACTAGTTTAGAACTTGAACAAAAATAAAAATACACATGAAATAAGAAAACTTGCATCCTTATCACCAAAATCCAGCATCTGTAATGTTGTTTGGGATAAGAATTAAGAAAAGAATGATGATCATCATAATATCTAGGCTGATAATTTGTACACCAAAGCCCCAATTCAACAAGCTACCTAGGCACATGCCTAAATTTTAGGATATGAGCTTTCCCATTCGCTTCAATGGGACTACGTACAGGCTTACATTTAGGCACGTGCTTAGGCCCCTTGCTGAATTAGATCCCAAGTCGAGTTAACACTTAAGCACATAATTAACTTTCCACATGAGCTTAAGGCCCACTTATTTCAACAGGATTTAAGAGCATGTTTAAGTATTAATAATATCTAGTTCTTATCCAGTGCTTTTCATTAGTAGATCTCAAAGTGCTTTTTGAAGGAGGTTGGGATCATTATCTCCACTTTACAGAAGGGGAAACTGAGACACAGAGAGGTCAAGTGATTTGTCCAAGGTCACCCACAAGTCAGCAGCAGAGCCAGGAACAGAATCCCGGTCGCCTGAGTCCCAGGCCACTGTTCTATCCACTAGACAACACTGATGCTGAAATAGTACTTTACTGAATAGGTATGGAGTTGAGCTCATGCTTAAGTTCTTTGCTGAACTGGAGCCTAAGTCCTGAAATCAAGGTTACAGACACAAAAACTTTTAAATAAAACTATACAGCAAAACTTAGTTTAAAAACTCCCTTTTTTTCCAAATGGAGTTACAGCATACAGGGTAAATTAACAGTACATTACATTACTATAGTGCTGTATCCAAAGGATCTTAAAATGTTTTACAAACATGAAATACTAAATCTTGTAATTACTTCTGTGAGGCAAGTATTATCCTAAATTTTACACACAGGGATGCTGAGGTGCAGGCTAGGGCCAACAGTTTCCAACTCAGGAGCCCAAAGGTAGTCACCTAAATCTATATTTAGGCACCTGGATTGATTTTAAAATAGGTGTTCAACATCTGATGCTCCCCAAATTGAAGTTAATGGGGGTGTACACAGAACATTAGAAAGTCATGTATTTTTTATTTAGATGTGTAAATATATATTTAAGTGTCTAACTTTACGCATCCACCCTTGGAAATGTTAGCCTAATTGCTTAGGATACGGCATAATAAGTCTTTGCTTAGCAAATAAAGAGAATAAAATCTTGCTAATGGGCATGGCCAGGACTTTCCCAATGTAAACCATCTCAGCCATTTCAAATCTGCTTTATTTGCCAGATATGAGTGTATATATGCATAGTGGACAAAATGTCAGTATTTATGTTAATTAACTTTTTATGTTGACGTTTGGAAATGTAAAAATACTGGAAATCACTGTACTACCCAAGAGACCATCAGAACCAAATATTTTAATAGCAGCATATTTTCAAAAGGTATTTGGGAAAACAGTGAAACCACTTGATAACCTCCTGACCACAGCAGCACTATCAAGTGACATTAAAATGATCTGAATGCTTTCCTTTTCAGGACTAATCAGGCAGGACTTTTTATTTACTTTTTCTGATTACCTCTGCAAATCATGACTGTCCCCTGCTGACCATTTGACTATTCTCTCTCTCTCTCACTTTGTGCTACCTTACATTAATATATAGTAATATCTAAGAAGAAGCATATATTAGATTTAGTACCACAACTGTGTAGTTTGGAAAAATAAGTCTTTCTGTTCAAAGACTGCAACCTCTTTCTTATGCATGGTAACACAATAATTTCCATCTGCAGACAAACACACACGGGGTGGGAGGTTGCGGGGGGGAAATCTAGCATTAAGGTAAAGATAGATTGTAAACAAAAACTATAAAATTGTATTTCAAGTAACCAATGCTATTGCTTTATTTAGTAAATGTTAGATTACCTTAAAAAAACCACTACAAATTATTTTTACACAACTACCCAGACACAATGTAATAGTACATTTTAATTGTGTATTTAGAAACAGTATATACCAGGATCCATAAATAAAGTTTTTAAAATATACACAATCACGATGGAAAACCTATACAAATATAAAAATAAATTATTAAAAACACATTTTGAAATATATGCATGCTCACTACCTGCAAGTTACTTTTTATTAGTCATTCTCTGGTAAAAGTACATTTCCCATAGGAGTTGATTATGTAAAATATACATATAAATAGGCAGATGAAGTACAGTTGAAACAGTAGGATAGAATCAAGCCTGAACTGCAACATACCTAAAAGTAAATATATGAGAGAATTTTTCTTCCATAACTTTCTTCAATCTGGGGTTATAAATATATTTAAACAAAAAAACCTAGAGTTGTTTTTGTAAAAACTCCATACATAATTTCTAAAATTATTTAAACTTGAATATCCTTAACAGAACTGTAAATTGAGGTGTACACAGAGAAAAAAAAATAAGTGTTTGTCTACAGTGTATTATATTTTACTTCACTATTTTACAAAGGTTTTAATTACAATAGGTGCTAAAGAATGCAGGTTCTGATAGTCTAGGTGCAAAACCACCTGGGCTGATTGGAAATGGGAAAGATCATACAAGTCTTTACTGATGTATAGTATGATGACAGACTACAAGGACAATAATCTTGCTTCAAACATGCAAATATACAGTGTTTTTGAAGTACTTTACTCTCAACAGCCAATCTCTAAAACAGAGTTTTAATTTTAAACCACTGAAAAACAATATTTCACATTCTGTACCTTTAGCCAAAATCTTTCCAGAGTTTTCTTCTTGCTTATGGTGGGGGGAAAATAATAATTGAATAGTTTTTGAACTGTATGTATTCAGCTCTTTTTACATCTATAAAACATGAAAACATTTGTTAATGTTGATTTTCTGCAAGCACACACACATTCAGGGGAGAGCCATCAAAATTTACTATGTCTGTAGTAAGGAATATGACTGTACTCTCTAGCTCAACATTTTTCACTGAATTTTCCAATTCTTGATTTAGCACTGTTGGGGTTCCTTTTTAGGGGATGAACTTTATTTTTAAACTTATGCTAGCAGTGATGAACTGATGACATATTGATTAAAACTGCTAATGCATGGAACACTAAATGTGTATACAGATTGAAAAACAGATAGCTTGATGGTTCAATGGCACAAAAAAAGAGGAAATTTTACTAAAAAAGATTATGTCTCATTGTACTGAACACATAATCAAGAATTTACTTAGCAAGTAGCTACCAATCCTTCCCACATCTGAGGCAAGTTGCTTAAAATATTAATCTGAAGAGAAGGCAAAGCCATGAGCTTATACATGTAATTCAGGACTTGACTACCTTTCCTTTGTATATTTAAATAAAAAGCAACTTGTGTTCATCTTAGAGATTTCTTATCTGGAATTTCTGTTGTATGCCTTAAACATTTTTACATAAGATAAAATGATATAAAAATACTTCTCAACTTCAACTCTGCACTCAAGTGGGGGAAAGATACATTAATAGCTAGTAAAAGTTTCAAAGGAAGACATTTTGCCCTTTGAAAGTACTGTGTGAACAAAAAAAATTACATTATTAAAGCAAAGCAAGAGAAAGAGAGAGAGAGATTCTAGTCATTTTAATGGATATCGAATGTGCTGCAACTTTCATTTCTACTGAAAAATTAACAGTTTACAAGTGAAAGATTCTGCAACCTACTATATAGTTTTCTAATATTGAGAGAATGTTACAATATTAACAATACAATAGATATTAACAGAGTTGTTAATTCTATAAAAAGCTATTAATATTTTCCCATGAAGACCATTTTCATGCATATGTATTTGACTTTTAATTTATTTTGCATTGCTCTTCTCTCTCTTTGATCTTCCTCAGTACTCAGCTCAGTGTTAACTATTCTGGGTGGTCTCCCATCAGGATTCAGTGATCAGTGTCTCTCTCCATTGCTTGCCTTCTAGTGGGATTCATATCAGCTGTGTTCTTACATGCATCTGACAACTTTATTAGCTCACTCAGATAGTACTTCAGAACATCTCTGTAGCATATATACCCTTTCTCAAACAATCACATTTTTGTAGTTGACTCAGAACAAACAATTATATGAACACTTCAGCTTTTATACTCAATAATAAGGTTGAAATGAAGAGAAATTCCACACAATGTGCAAGTCAGGGCTTGGTTTTCATGTTTGGGCTCAAAAAATCAATCCAGGATTGATTTTTGTGTATATATCGTTATTGTCAGAGGATTAATTGATGAATTTTTCATTTGATGAGTCAGGTGGAATGGGCTCTAAGGCACACAGTGAGAAGAATTCTAATTTACCTTGCTTCTTGGCACTAAGAAGCAAAATCATCCATCATGATACTTTATCATAATTTATTTGCTACAAACAATGAATAGGACACATCCCAATGCAAGAGTAGACTTCAATTAATTAATATCTGTGTAAACTACATTAAAATGTGGCTAACCTGAAACAGTTTTGTAAACTTGATTTTATTTGTTTTTGTTGTGGATTTTTTTTAAACTATTGTAGAATTCTTCTTGCCAGATTTTCTGATTGTTAATAATTTAAATCTTTTTGAAATCCAGACATCTGGATCAACCACACCCGGATTACTCAGGTCTGACTATAGCTGAATACAAGGTGTCACTACAATCTTTAGTTTAATTTACTGCATCTGGTACAAAAGCATTTTTATAGCTGTACTGTTTTAAACAGTGAAGCAGAATTTTCAAACATAAAATCCCATTGTAAGCATTTTCTAACTCAATCATAAAAATGATCTCTTTGTCTACAATGTATTTGAGTCGCTTGGTATTAGAGAATATAAGAAAAATAAAATTAAAAATATAAGAATTCTTAAAGCTCAGACAGACAGACTTGTTATAGTTTATTTACTAGAGACAATGGCCCAGAACCTGACTACAGCTGAGGAACATGTAGTACAACCAAGGTGGGGTTGCCGCAAAAAATTTGTATTCCCTGACCCTGGACTGGCTGTGTGCTGAGTTGGTCTCCCAGCAGCCAGGGAACACTAGAATGGAAGAAAGGCCCATCTACAATGCCCTTTAACAGAGAGGGTGATGGTTGAGCAGCTGCTATGTCAACTCTGTGCCACTGGAAGAATCCTTTGCACTGAGGTCCTCTCTTGGCTGACTATGTGGACTTTGAGGCAGGTTTGCACTAGCAGGGCAGCACAAAGCAGCTGCAGCACAGCACAGGATCTGGACTAGAATGTCTGGGAGATAAAATTTAACTACCTCTTTTCACAAAAGACATTTTACTTTTGTGGAAGAAAGGCTAAATTGGAGAAAATATAATCTTGTAGCTAATGCACAGGACCCACTGGCAGGCAGATCTGTTCCCAGTTCTGCCACAAACTTCCATGGGCAAGTCACTTAGTCTGCTTGTTCCCCAGGCGACTCAACCATAAAATGATGAACCCTACAGAAATACAGTGAGTACTAATTCATTATTACATTAATATTTGCATTTGGATACCACCTAATGGCCCTAATCAGGATCAGTGCACCGTTGTACTAGGTGCTGTACAAATACAATAGAAAAACAGTCTTTTCATCTAAAAGCTCATAGTTTAATTTGAACTTTGCAAACCTCAGATAGAAGGCACTACATAATTACAAATTATTACTAATTTTTCTTTTGGGTAACTATATGGACAACTCTTAGAAAGCAATTTCTAAGAATTCTCACTAACAGTTAAAGTAATCAAATCATTGTACACTGTAAAAATGCTCCATCTATTTCAAACCCTCCTTTATTTATATTATTATTATTCAGTATTTATGAATTTCTTCTTCAGGGAAAACTCATAAATAGTTGCAGTTACCTAACATACTTTGTTTCAGGTGTTTATTTAGATTGCAGGTTCCTTGGGACAGGGACCTTCCTTTTGTTGTTTGTATAGCACCTACCACAAAGGTCCTATGTACTACCTCAGTACAAATGAAATATAGTAATTCAGAGAAATCTTTTTAGAACTTAGGAAAAGATTATCCCAGACTTTTAAAGTTTGAATTTAGTTTGAAAGACATTTTCAGGTGTTACTATTTAAGTTCCAAATGACAACAGCAACTTTTGCTGATAACTTGGAAGCAACTGTGAACCATTTTGGAGATATTCAACCCTGTACACTGGGTCACTAGTCTGGCCAGAGGACTCAAGTCAATGATCAAAAATTATTTGGCTGTCACCCATTTGGATCACATTGCAGAAACTGAGTACTACATTAGCTTCTAGCTGAGTTAAGGATATTCTTAAGGCAAATTTGTGAGCATGTTATATATCATGAAGGACGTAATTAGTCACAATGAGTAAATATATATCTCTTTTTCAGGAGGAGGGTCTCCTGTTTGAGGCTTTGCAAAAGTTAGAAAGTGTCAGATTGGAACTTACAACAATGAAAGCCAAGCTTGGCGCCTCTATCCAAAATCTTATCTTTAGAGATGGAAATTTTGAAGGAGCAAATATTTCTGGGTGTTTAGAAGCTGCCATACAACGTATGAATGTCACATTCACCAGGTTATGGAATTACCAATCACATGGCTTCAGTGGATTGATGTTACACAGTGGCCTCGTGATTAAAAAAAAGTTGATCTCTTGTGTAAGATGCCCTACACCAGTGGTTATCCCTAAAATTACACCTGAATACCATCAAATTCAAAACAAAAGACAAAGAAAATGTTTAATTTTTATACTTAATCTCCTTTTATTTTTATAATGGTTTCAGCTATTAATCCTATTGGGGTTTGTGGACCCAGTATGGCTTGATTGCTACAGTTATGATTTTTTCACGAAACCTATAAGAACTCATTTATTATAATGATAAAAGTTTGCAGAGATTTTATGAAAAATGCATATTAAGCAGTGCAAGTTAGTCATTTTGTTAGGATTGTGTCCTTTATATGATGCTTTTTGTTTTTTTACTATGAAAACACCTAATAACCAGACAGGGAGGTAGATGTCTGTTACCAGCTGCCTGAAAGGAATATTTTTTGAGGAATGTCACCTCATGGTGACTTCCCTTAACTCCAAAACCTTAATACATAACTCCTTAAATATTATCCATACACGTTTCACAATGATTTTTAAGACCAGTGGGCTACTGGCTCATGGTGGAGATCTCACATGCCGCCCTTCAGTGAACTATTATGCATCCAATCCTGGGAAGCTCTGTAAAACCCTATGCACCTCCTGTGCTCTTTGCCAGTTGGCATCAAGGAGTCCCTAGGTCACACCTCTCCCATTACACTGACATGGTAGGGTTGGCCACTGGCTAATCTGTAAGCATCAGCTCAGAAGCCTCTTGCCTTGACAGTGCATCTGACACCACAGTTTCCTGGCCCTTAATATGTATAATTTCTACATCATATTCTTGAAGCACTTTTCTTCAATGCAGCAGTCTAGAGTTTGATATCTTCTTTTCTGTGAAGTCATACCAATAGAAAGTGGTAGGTTAGGACCCTGGACTTTCTATTGAGCAGGAAAGGCCTTAGCTACAACACTTCACCTAGTAGCCTGCTGGCTATAGCTTACCTGAGACCCACGAAGGCTAGCCCGTGTGAGGATTGGCCCCTGAGACCCTATTGGCAGAAACCCAGAGGGGCTGATTGGCCCACTAGCCCTACTTAAGTCAGCAGCAGGAACAGGAAGATGTCTGAACTGCACTTCATCCTGCTCTGGACTGTGTGCCTTGTACCTGCACCTGCTACTCACCCCTGCTTCCCCAGCTTGATTTCCTAGCATTCCAACTCAGTTTGATTGCTGACATCTGACTTGTGGTTCCAGAACTTTAGTTTGTTTACTGCCTCTGACCCCCTAGTATCCTGACGTGGCTTGACTCTGGTTCCAGACTCATGGTTCTGATCTCCAATTTAACTCCTGCTTCTGACCTCCCAGTATCCCAACCCAACTGACTCTTGACTGCAGACTCTGGCCACCCATGAAACAGCCCTGACAAACATTGTAAACTCAGAACATCCTGAAGTGGTTATAGAGATAGATTTTTTTCTGTGCTTCACTGTCTAAGGGAATTTGCCAATACCCTTTTGTAAAATCCAGGAAATTTTCCCTGCCTCGAGTATGGATTCTAAGCTTAGGGTATGCATCAGGAACCATGACAACATTAAGCTTTCTGTAATCAATATAAAACCTTATGATCCCATCCTTTTGGGGGACCATAACAACTGGAGAAGCCCAAGGATTGTTTGACTCTGTAATTATTCTTACGTCCAGAATGCTCGCTATTGCCTCAAAAACTTGCTCCTGCATTTGCCAGTTGTCCAATATGTTCTGCTAGGTCCAGGCTGGGGTTCAACAGTGTTTAATTTAATAGACCATTTTGAGAGTCAGGCCTGGCCTGCTGGAAAATACTTGCTGGTGACTTTGCAGCAATCTCTTTTGTCAGGGTTAGCCCTTCATATAGATTAATGCTTTCCAAAAGGCATTTATTCATTCATTAACTCAATAAGAGGGACCGTTTTATAGTCATCCTCTGCACAGCATATCAGGTTTATTATAATGGCTTCATGATTGTGATATACTTTTAACTGTTTTTATGCAGTTTGAGGTGCAACCCTGCTGCAGGGCCTTTGTACATTGTAGGTTACATCATTAGCCCTTTCTACCACCTCAAAATCCCTCCCCCACGAGTTCTGCATTTTGTACTTTTTTTTTTTTTTTTTTTTTACAGGGAGTAACACTAGTACTAAATCCCCCACATCAAACGATCAATCACAGATTTTGTGATCATAGCACTCTCTTTGAGCTGCCTACTTTTTAGTGAGGTTTTGTTGCATTTCCTCCCCCCCCCCCCCCATCATGGATTTTAAATCCTCCGTGAACCTCTGCACATAATCAACAACTGGTTCCCTCTCTGCTTCAGTGCCACTCTCCCAGGAGTCGCTAATGAAATTCATGGGACCTCTGACCTTTCTCCCATACAGGAAGTCAGATAGGGCAAACACTGTGAATACGTGGGACACCTCCCAGTAAACAAACAGCAGATAAGGTGTGATAAATGAAGGGGGGGGGGGGAACTCCCATTTATGGACATCCAGCCAGCAGCTATAAAATCCCTCTTATTAGCTGTTCTCTAATTGCTCTACCTGTAAAGGGTTAAAAAGTCTTACTGCTATGCACAGGTAAAAGGAAGGAGTCGGCACCGGGCCAAAAGACCCAATGGGAAGGCTAGAACTTTTTAAAATGGAAAAAAGACTCCTTTTTTGTTTGTCTGTTGTTGTTCTCCCGGGGAGAGGCAAACAGGGCAGTAGCTATGCCGTAAGAAGCTTGGGCCAGGTATGAAAAAACCATCGTCACAGAAACTACTCATTTAAAACCCCAGACATGTAAGTAGATCAGGAAATGTCTAGGAAGATGCTATTAGGTTTACCCCTTTTATTTCGTTATGGCTTGTGGATTCCTCTGTGCTTATCCCAGGTGCTTTTGTTTTGCTTGTAACTGCTAACCTGGACCTCTAGAAAGCTATTCTTGGTGCTTAATCCTTGTAGTAGTTCTTTTAAAATCTAGCAATAGCCCGAGTTCCCAGATATATTTTCTTTTTTTTTTTTAAATTAATAAAATTTACCTTTTTTACAAACAGAATTGGACTTTTGTGTTTTAAGAGGTTTGTGCACATGTTTAATTTGCAGGTGGCAACAGCTGATTTCCCTTTTCCCCCCCCCTCTCTCTCAGCTCTTCCCCAGAGGGCAGGTGAAAAGGCTTGAGGGTACCCCATAGGAAGGAATTCCCAAGTGCGCCTTCTTGTGCTCTCAAAACAGTTCTGCACTTGGGTGGTGGCAGCATCTACCAATCCACGGTCAGAGAAAAGCTGTAACCTTGGGAGTTTAATACAAGCCTGGAGTGGCCAGTATTAATTTTTAGAATCCTTACTGGCCCCCACTCTTAGCATGAATTTTAGGGTCCCATTGCACCTTTCAACTAAATAATTTGTTTCTGGGTAATAGGGGACATATTTTAACTGTTTTAACTGTTTCATCCCACACATCCTCCATAAATCACCAAATAGCTAGTACATTAAATCTGACCCACAATCGGATAAGATCTTGTATTGGAAAGCCCATCCTGAAGAATATGGAATTCTCGGCACCAGACAAAATCTACCGTTATTAATGTAAATCTTTTTCCTATCTGAGTTGGCCTGGGTAATGGCCCTATGATATCCATGACGACCCTGAAAAATGCTGCTTTGATTACCAGTAAAGGATACAACAAGCTTCTTCCACTTGTGGAGACCAACTGGCTTTTTCCACTTTTGACACGTCATACTTTTTGCAATATTCCTTTACTTCATTTTGAATATTTGGCCAATAAGAAGCTTTTCTTGAGCCTTTCATGTGTTCTCTCCATTCCCAAGTGACCAGTGAAAGAGCAGTTGTGGGCTAGTAACATTAACTCCACACAATACTTTGTGGGCATGGCCAACTGTTTGTAGGTCTCCCTAGCACTTCTGTTTTTCCCCAATCGGGGATTCCCTAGAAATCTTCCCTCTTCTATGAAGAGTCGCTCCCTGATCTCTTGATCGGGAGCATTACTGACTATGGCCTTATGCTTCCCAGGGAAGTGTCTGCACTTTGTTCCGCAGTAAACTCCATCTCTCTTCTGCTGACACCGAGAGCCATCTTGAGAAAGGGGGTGGGAGGGTGACTCCTCGCTACTTTCTGCTGATAAGGGAGAAAAAAAAATCTCCCTCTCCCTGCGTCTCCCTCCTCATAGTTTACATCTAGCAATAGGAAGGTATTCCTTCTTGCTACATTGTGTAATGTATTATATGTGATGTTGTATAACTTTATGCAAATGAGAAGTCCCAATGATTTCCCAATGTGACTATGGATGTGCATAAAATTATGCATCTCTTTGAAAGATTGGGGCCTTAGATTGTAAACTCTCTGTGAGAGTGGCTCCATCTTTTCTGGACTGTAAAGCACTATGCATATCAATGGTGCTATAAAAATAAATAATAAAGGTTAATATATTTATTATTCCAATTTATACAATGCCTACAATAATTTTCTACACATGAAAAAAATGGAAAATACAAAATAAATATAGATTAACCTGTCAGCCATAGTACAAAAAGAACATATATAAATAGTACTACTGTACTGCAAACACATTAAAAAAAATTCAGTGAAATTTAAGTGTCTACTCTGAACTGGAATGACAACCAATAGAGCTGAGAGGACAGTTCAGTCTTCATGCTCATTCAGTCCTGGGCATCTCTAATAAGTCTGTCAACAAGGGTGCCAATTAGGGTCAATTGTGCTGGAGTTTTTTCTGATATGATCATTCTGTGTGTACTCAACACTAATAGGCCTATTGGCATAGAATTGTCTATGGAATAGGAATTCTGAAAGCAAAACCAATGGAGGTCCCTAAGAATAGTAGCTACAGAACATGCATAAAAGCCACTTCTCAGATTTGAATAACTGTTTCAAATATTTGAAAAATAACTATTCCATATAAGATTCTCCAGACTAACAACAACTTAAAACATCTGCGTGAAAAATGAAACAATTTTTCACTGAAAATGAGGGCAGAAAACATCCAAAACCAGTTCAAATATTATTTTAAATTCTCTTTGCTGATAAAATAGAACTGGACCAACTGAAAGGAAATGTTGTTGAAATTTTTTTTACTGAATCAAGAACTTTTGCCCGCTGCAAATACTAACAATTTTAAACCTGATAAAAATACGGCTCAAAACGAAAAATATTGCTCTGCTGTTTATAATTCAAGAGCAGAATGTCACTATAAAATTAAATTGCTTATAAAAATTAATCAAATATAGCCTGACCAGTACTGGGTTCTATACAGGCCTTCCGGAAGCTTACAGGTGAAACTTTGAAATTTACTACAAAACTGAATTGCGTAAATTAATCGCATGATCAACTCACATGAAAAAAAATTATGCTAACTGGTAATAGATGTAGCCACAAAGCCCACTTGAAATCAATCCCTGCATATTTACCCTAAATACCCTCCTTCTGGGCAGCTGGAAAGTCAGTGCCCCCTTCCTTTAACCAACTGTGCCATGCAGCAATCTTGTTTATACTGCGCAGATCAGAAACCGTGCTGCTCATGAATCCTCTGTGCAGCTCCAACAGGGATGTTGTGTGGCCCTTTAAGAACCTGCTGCACTCTATTTCCCTCCTGCACCCCTCCGCCCTCAAACAGGGCAGTGTGGCTCCACCCTCCATGGTGGGGGAAGTGGGACCACTGATGGTTTTGGGGACATGCTCAGCCTGGGAGAGAGGAGGACGCCCTTTAGTTCAGGAGCTTGGGGAGGGACCTGGCTGGGCTCTGTGCTAATGGCTAGGTCAGCAGAGGCATTGGAGCTGTGACCAGATAGGACCAAAGCACTGACCTACCCCCACTCTCAGCCTGGCAGTTTGTTTCCAGGAATTTGGCAATTGCTGCTACTCAGAGGCAGTGGGGAAGGGAGCTTCCTGGGAGCACTCAGCAGAAGGGGTAGGCAATCTGAAACTCCCAGCCAGGGGAAGGTGCAGTCTAATATACCACCACCACCTCGCTCCCCACCCATATGTCTCTCTGGGCTCTGAAGGCTTCAAATTGCAGAGACATGATCTAGTGTGTGATACTGGAGATGGCTGGATTTAGGGGCAGGCAACCACCTGGGTGCCAGGGTTCGGGGGCGCTGGGCTCAGGGTGCTGTAAGGTATTCAAAAGTTTAACAAATGGAGTTGGGGGGGCACCAAAGATGCTCTTGGCCTGGGGTGCCATTTGGACTATGGCCGGCCCTGACTGCAGAGAATCCACCCTGCAGCAGCCCCCCAAACACACTCCTCACCCTCCAGAAGAGGGTGCCATTAAAGAGGCAACAACCACTTTTCTTTCAGCCAGCTGGACAAGAAAAGATGCAGAGTTGTAGTGAGTACATTCTATTAAGTAGAATATTTACCTCTTTTGTCTTTGGAACTCAAGAATTCTCTTAAATTAGTCCAAGGATTTTAACTATTATGGCACCATTTTAAATCTCAGTAAACATCTTTCTAGTCACTGAGTTTTATTTACCAAATTCAGATTAAAATTTCAGAAAAAATGGTTGCCATTTCTGTTAACATTATCCATTGACCATTTATATGAAAAATTTCTTGATATTTCAAATAATCAAATCTTCATTCAGAAGCCTTGCAAACTAATCTGCACTGAATTTAACAATAGTATCTCAACCTGTGAAAAAAAGGATTTCCCAGAAGTACCTGTACGCTTCCTTTCTATAGTCTGTCACAAATTAGGAGTCCAAAGTAATCTGAAAAAGTTGTACAATTATTGATTTACAAGATAACTAGTTATCCTGTTTTGTTCAATTAACTTTCAAGCATCAGCTGATATGCAGACACGGAGACTTGTAAATTAGATGCACAAACTAAATTAGTACTACTGGCATACTATTCCTCTGATTCTTCCAGGCCTTTGAATCTGAATCTCTGTCAGCAAGTGATTTTTCAAAGCATCTCTGAGATGGTCTCTGACATTCTGCACACCTCTCTTCTTGTCCTTCAAAATTCTTTGTCATGCCTAGGTTTCATCTCTCAGGCCAAAGCTCCCCCATCAGTTAAACCTAGCCATGTACACAAGTCTTGTTGTGTACTCACCCCTGGAATCCACTTCCAGAATACTTCACATTACCCTGATGCTTCCCTTTCCTTTAACGCTTTTTATAGTAGCAGCCTTCTGGAAATTACTTGGAACATTTCCCTGGAAAACATCGTTAAATATGAGCGCTCAGTTTCCCTCCCAGACTATCTTCAAAATTGTTGTTCCTTCTTATAGAGTTTGTCTGTCTGGACCTCAAATAACCTCTCTACTGCACAATGTTTTGAGTTTGCAGCTACGCCAAAACCTTTATTTGATGTATTTACATATTCTACAACTACTCCTCCACTAAATTGCTTTCCATCTTGAAACTGCAGCCTGTGGCTCTTATCCGATGTTTTCCATGTAAAGAGGTGCAGAAATGGAGAACAGATCCATAGCTCCTGAGTTGCTTCTACATTGTCCCATTCACACTATCCCATGTGTGGACAAACCCAAAGGAATAAGAATGCTATCTCAGCCTGCATGCATTGCCCTGAGACTCTGCAGTGTGGCTCTTGTCCATGGTAAATCTTCCTTCGACAATACCCTGCCTATATAGTCCCCCAATCCTCTTCATAATTAATTGTAACTTACACTGCTTTGGAACAAGAACATGTGTCACAAATCAGCTGCTAAGTCCTCCACATTCTCTGGAGCCACACTTCCTCCCCTGATTTAATGAAGCAGAAATGCTGTATTATTGAAGCATAAAGGTGGCAGAGCCCATCCCATGCCCTGTTTGTGCATGTTGGATGCCCTCTGTAACTGTGTAGCAGAGGATAACATATGTCCCTGTGAACACCCATATCTGATGACAACAGCAAATGGTGGTGACCGTCTTAAATGATATTCAAATCCTGCTGAAAAAGTGGGCAGGGGTGAAGGGTCCCTTGGTGTATTTGGGACTGATTTGCACTACATGAACCTGAAGCCATTGAGTATGCAGTTTGAATAAGAGATCAATCTCTGTGGGAAATAATTGTAATGTGGTTTGCTCTGAAATGCTAGTTGTTGTTTTATGCTGTGTTCACAAATACTTTTTCAGGAAGGAGCCCTCAGTGCAGTCCAAACTATTACAAATTGCAGACCTTAAAAAATGTTTCTAGATGCCGATAAGGATTACATACGTAGATTCCTCTCAATCTGTGCTTACACATTCCCCTATAAACAATAAGAATAACCCCAAGTCAAACAAAAACAAGGGATGTGATATAAGTAAGTCTAAGTCCAGACTATACTGTGTGAACAAGACATGTACAACTACTGCCTTTATTTTTTAAGGTTTTAGAGCAAATCCATAGCAAAAAACATAACATGAAACCAAGTTGTTTGCTAGGACTCATAACTGTAGGGGTAAAATATTTTTTATAATGCAAAATGTAAACATCCACAATTCTCCCTTTTTAACATTCTAAAGTGAGGTTCTCCTCTGAAATGAGACTAAGGCTGTGTTTACACTGCACCACAGTTTGGATTACGGGGACGTGAACTACCCTGTGTGGCCACTGCTGGCGCAAACTGAAAGGTACCTAGTTTGTGTTAGTATAGTACTCTTCAGGATTACATTAACATGAACTAGATACCTCATAGTTTGCGTAAGCAGCATCCATACAAAGCAGTTACAGCGCAGCACTTCAGTGACCGCTGCAATTCACATCCCCATAGTCCAAACTGTGGGGTCATGTAGACAAGCCTAAAATAAAAATAGCACCTTTTTAGCAAAAGATCTGATATTTCCATGTATTTATAAATAACCCTCCCGGATTTACTGACAAACAAGTTTTTATTAGATTTAGCTCTGCAGAGCCAATACAGCTATTATTGAGTAAGCAGGTTCTATTCCATCTCATATATCACCCACAAAACTGTTTACAAGGTGAAGTCTGTTACACCTGTGTTAACCCATCAAAGACAATGGGGAAACCTAGGGCCTAAAGAAAATGCTATACTTATAAAATGAGCATATCTGATCTAGATATCATTTAGACAATACTATTTTAACATTTATTGCTATTCTGGGGGTAGAATAGCACTTTAAATAAACCAAGTGTTTTTAAAAAGTGTGTTTTAACTGACTGGGATTAGGATTAATTTTATTTCATGTCAGCTATCAAGACAAGCATATTTACATTGCATCATTTAAGTATGTAGTTCATTTAAAAATCCTGAACAATAGCATTGGCATACTAGTTATCTGTCTATATAGCATAATAAATGTATCCATTATTTTAAATTTACAATCTGATTTTTTTTTAAATGTGAGACTGAATCATCTCGTATTAAAATAGGGACCTTATGCATCAGAATGTGGCTTGCATTTAAATGGGAAAACAGACATTTCAAACTTTTTATTTATCTGAGAGCTGACTCTCAAAGACAATTAGCTGGTAATCAGGAGGCCAATGTACAAGGTTGTTCCTTGCACACACACACACACCCCCCATAAATAAATGGGGACATATCCCTTTTTTGATCATAAAATGGTTTTCGTGGAGACTTCAGAAGGATTAATGCCTAACCCATTAAGGCCAGCTTCACATTCATTTACCAAGAAAAGCAGAGATGCTATAGCGAAGTCAAACTTGGTTTCTATATAATACTGGTATCAGCATTTGTTGTTTGCAACATACACTTTAAAGTCTCAAGTGAAAAACAAAAGTAGTCTATTCAGCATTTGAAGAAACATAATGAAGTGTTAAAACAATGTGTTTTAAACATGTATTGTTCAGGGTAAAAATTAATTTTACTCTATTAAGCTACTCTACTTAATTTTTCTTTCCAAAATATTCTGTTCTTCTTGCTCTACTACAAGTTTCTCTTTTCAACTGTCAATACACTGAATGTTCTATTTTTAAGAGTAATATTAATTAAACAAAGCTCAGTACATAGTTTACATTGAATAAGGAAAGTTCTGCAAATTATTCTTTTTATATGGAAGCTTACATCCTTGAGGGGGCCATTTAGGGATCTGGGGCAAAAATTGGGGATTGGTCCTGCTTTGAGCAGGGGGTTGGACTAGATGACCTCTTGAGGTGCCTTCCAACCCTGATATTCTAAAAAAACCAAAAAACTGCCCAAACATGACATTTTACAAGCAAGAACAGTTAACAGTTTTACAGCATTTCATTCAGAATAAAAATGGAAAAGTACAGTATGAATAATTTTGTAGAATGAACTCCAGATACAAACTATACATTACAGTAACTGAATAATTATCATCAGTATGCAACTTCAGAACATTGTCAGGTCAGATATGTAATTACCTTTTTGATGAAATATCACTGTCATCCCCACAATCAAAGTTAGCCACAGTGAAAGCTCAATGGTTAAGAGAATACTAAGAGAATTATCCTTGCTAAGCAGTATTTGATTAGGTTTTTCAAATTTCCCTCTCCCACTCTTTTTCAATACTTGTTAAATGCTCCATTCTGGCATGAGCCACCTTTTTTTAGGAGGATGAGGAGAAAAGCTGTAGGACATATCTAGCTATTTTTAGAAGTTTATAATCATAATAATGGGAACCTTAAGTTTCAAAGGGAGATAAAAATTTCAGAAGGAAGTTTCTAAAATTGCAAAAGTGAGAAATATATTCGTAAGTAAAACAAGGATTTTAAAAACCACTTTACAGTATGCTTTACACAGTTCATCATAGGTTGCAATAAAAACTACCATCAAGATATAAGAAGCCGAGCAACGTATACCTTCTACTGCATCTTTATTTTAGAGGTACAGCTTAGCAGTTAATTCTTCTAGAGAGTATGTTTTCAGTAAAACAAGTTACCATTGCACAAATACTTATGTTGTTTTAATTTTTCCATTTCATTTTCTTAATGTTGTTCTGAAAACTAGTATTTCCAAAAAATAATCACCTATTTTCAGGTGAAATGATTTTTTTTTTCTTTTTACTAGTACCATGAATAACTTGTACACTATTCAGCCAAAAGCTGCCTTTGTAGCAGGACCACAGCAGCCCTACAGGCCTTTAAGGTAAGGAAGTTGAGGAGAGAACTCCCAATTCCAAGGGGGAAGTATCACTTTGCTAGTAGCCGCAGAATGTTAAATCTAGCATTCAAAGCCCACCCTTTCCGATATATGGCAATTGGGCTAACAGGATTGAGATTAGGGGACTCTATCAGCAAGCACACCAGCCTCTGAATGATGAATACCTCTCAACACCTGCTTGAATATCAATCAGCTAAGGGAGAACGTTGGAGAGCTCACAGCTTGGTCCTAAGTCTTGATGGCTGACAGTTCTATTGCTTAGTCAGGAAGACAATGAAAAGGCCACTAATACCAAGAATTACCATCCCTGTTCAGTAACAGCATAAAATTCAGGGAAATGGGAAAGGCCTTCAAACACAAAATGATCCAGAGAAGAACTCCTCAACCTACCCCCTCAAGGAAAGGGGGGGGGGGGAGGGAGGAGAAATGAGGGCAGGAAGTCCCCCAGAAGAACTCGGCAAACCTTAAGAATCCCAGCCTACTAGCTACAGTCAAAAGTCTACAGGGAATTTTTAAAATCTGAAACAGAACACCTTGATTTTTTGACATTGTAATTAAAGTTCTGTAAAACCTTTATTTTTGTGCCTGTATTTCCTGACAACTTTTAAGATAGGAACATGACAGATCAACTAAAAATTCTGAAAGACTATGAGGCAAGAAGTTATTCAGATTTTTATAGATGCACAGCATGAAAAAGCAGGAGATTAGGTGGAAAAGAAATATTAGGTCACATTTCCATACAAATATGAGGTAGCAAGATACCTGTGAAAAATCAAAAAAATATTCTAGACAAAACTTCTGGACAAAACTAAAATGAAGGTAGTTCTGTGGACAACACTGAATTTTTCTGGTCTCATTCTTATAAAGCAAGTAGTAAACAATACCACTGATAAAACTGAAAAAAAATTAAACAAGGATTATCAATAAAAATGAATACACAGGAATAGATGGAGAGATGTGGTCTAATAGTCTGAGCAGAGTACTAATCTTTGATATCCAATCTTGATTCTGAAATCTTTCCAGCTTTGCACAAATTACTTAATCAGGTTTCCCTTTTTCCTATCTATAAAACAGGGCTTATAAAATTTATTCAAGAATGTAAAAGCCTTGAGAGTCTTTTCTGGTACAAAGGATAGTATAATTTCCATGGCCAATTTATGCATAAAATTATGGAATATATTGGCATCATAAGGAGCAGAAAAAACTGACTAAAATAGTTTAATTACCTATAGCAGTGGAAGCCCTGAGCTGCTTCAGAAGTAGGTGGTGCTGGAATTGGATATTTAGGTGGGGATTGTGGAATTAGAGCATGGTACTTCAATTGGAGGAACAGAATACCAGACAAGGCAAGGCCATCCAGAAAAGGAAGATGTTAGTATGACCACATCTGTCAATACAGATAATTTTTAAAAGGATTAGTTGCACTGAGCCTCAAGTCCCATAAATTCTGGGAGAAAGGAATAAAATACATATTTGTGAATAACGTCTCAATTACAGGAGTGATTCAGTATTTTCTTCAGCATATTCCCTTAGCCCTAAGGATTTTATTTATTTTTTCCTTGCATCATCCTTCAGAATTAAAACTATCAGTTGCCTCTGTTCATACTAAGGAGAGGGCATTGAGACTGATGGTGTCAAAAGTGGTACTGTATTTTTAAGGAACCTCTCAGACCGGGATCAAAGAGCAAACTGAGAATACGGTCGTTAATTACGGAACAGCTATTTACAACCCTAACACACAAGGCATAACACATACTAGTAAGTATGAACACAATAAGAAATTTTCTCACAAAAGCCTGATGCTGGATTTCTTCAACACCCCATCTGTCAGGTTCTCAAAGTTTCAGCTTAGAATTTACAAACAGAAAAAACAATTGTGAAAAAATTATTTTCTTTCTAAATAAGTTGACACAAGCACAGAGAAATAAATTCTAACTAAATTAAGAACTTCTTACAGAAACAAGCAGTCAGACCAGTTGTTGCCAGTACATTCTCTCCTTTATAAGATTTCATTCCAAGTACCTTTCATTAAATACATGCAATGACAAACATGGCCCCAGATAGGGTGCACAATTCTGGGTTCTTGAAACTCAGTGAAGAAATTCTTACATTGGGATCTGAGTTTAAATAAATTGGGATGACATTCAATAAGTAACAATCCCTGTTTGTTCAGACAAAAGTACTCAGATGGAAGAAAGAAGACTTTCAATGTTACTATAGCAACAGTTACTGGCAAATCAAAAGCGCTATATGTACAGGATTCTGGAAGGGACTTTGTCCTGTTCTCTCAACAAATGAATGATAAGAGGTCAGTCCACTTAGGGAATGGTTATGGACATGCTTGCTGTACAGTCAATATCCTCACAAGCTGGAAAGCAACAGCAATCCATTCTGAAGAATTTGGCTTAAAGCTCACCATATACTCACCTCCCTCAGGTTTATGATCAAATATGGAGCTGCTGCATCAAAGGTTTGTGAGAACCAGACCCCAGGAATGGGAAAGAATGATGGCAACCTCCCAAATTTATACAAATAAGAATACAATATATATTGCTGACCATTAAATCTCAAGACAGGTGAGGTAATATCTTTTATTGGACTAACTTCTGTTGGTGAGAGAGACAAGCTTTTGAGCTTACACAGAGCTCTTCTTCAGGTATGGGAAACCTCCTACAAGCATCACAGGTAAATACAAGATGAAACACATTGTTCAGCATAAGCAGTTAACACATATTTCAAGGGACCATTCAAGGTGAAGTGACGGCTAACATCCCTTCAGTCATAGGGAGCAAAGAAGGGGGGGGGCAATTTTGGGGAGTGAGGGAGTTGTTAGTAGGGTTGCCAAACCTCCAGGATTGTCCTGGAGTCTCCGGGAATTAATCCAGTGTTTCTCAAACTTTTTATATTGGTGACCCCTTTCACACAACAAGCCTCTGAGTGCCACCCCACTTAGAAATTAAAAACACATCTTCATATTTAACACTATGCTAAATGCTAAATTTAAACCTTATTGCTTAAAATGAATTTACCTTTTCTCACTGCTTTTAAATTAAGACTAAAACACATTTTTATCAAATTATTGTTGTAAGTAGAAAAGTTAAGTAGAATTTTAATACTGACATCAATTAATCACCAGAAGCAGCCAAAAATCAGTGAGATGGATGATGCTATTTATTTGACATGAAGTTTTAGTCTTGGCATTGTTTTAGGAAGGGCGCATCTGATGTCATCCTTCACATCAAGCCGGTTTTGAGAGTTCATCTTGATCGTGAGAAGGCTGAAGAATCCACTCTTGCATTCATAGGTAATGGAAAATGGCAGAAGAACTCCCAAGGCCATTTCAGATACCAGTGGGTATTCACTTGCAACTGAGCACCAGAACTGGTTTGGAGGCAGCTGTGTGAATTTTGCTTTCACTTCATCATCATTGATCACGTCAACAGGTCTATTAATGCTGAATGTTTTTCCTGAATCGACAGATTGAGGTCATTAAGGCTATCAAAGATATGAACTAGGTATGTCAAGCAGAGAAGCCATTTCTTGTCAGTGAACATTTATTCAACTCGTTTCTCTTTTTGCAGGAAAAATTCCACCATCTCTTCACGTTCACAGAATAAGAACTCATCCTAAAGGTCCCCGGCATTAACATACCGTATGGACACTATCAGTTGTGCACAGTTAGTAACATCAGTAGTTTCCATCAACAAACAAAATGCAGAATGTGTAATTTCGCGCAAAACTTGTTTTTTGATATTTTCAGACATATTTTCACATATTCTGTGTTTCACAGTATTATTTGACATAGAAAGTATATTCAGCTTTTTGGCAATATCATTGCCAAGTATAAGCAACACAATATCTTTGCATGCTGGTAGAACAAGCTCCTCACCTATCATATGTGACATTTTGTACAGGCAATTCATAGGGGCCTCCACAGCTGAGGACATTTACAGTCAAAAATTTCTATCTGCATCAAGCCTGGCTTTCTTTGTTGCTTCTTCTCTGCATTTGAAAAAATCCACTTTTTAATTTTTATGCTCAGGATGTGTAATTTTGAGATGTCACTGCAGTTGGCGTGGTTTCATTGATTCAGCAGACAAAACTCCGCAGCAAATGATGCATTGCAAAGTTATGCAAAGTCTGGCAAATTTATGAATTTAAGCTCCCAGACTCATCTTTTGAACGTATTGTGCAGGTTTTGCATCTGTTCTGGCTGAGTCTGGCACCGCTTTCCGGCCAGAACAGATGCAAACCTGCAGATATATTATTCACTGCTACAAGGATGAACACTCCCCACAACACACCTTTCAAGATCCATGGATCCTACACATGCCTATCACAACATGTGGTGTACCTCATCCAATGCACTAAATGCCCGAATAGCAACTGTATCGGAAACCAGACAATAACTACACTCTCAAATGAACTCACACAGGAAAACGATAAGATAAAAAAACACCACATCACCTGTAGGTGAACATTTTTCACAAGGTGATTATACTATATCTAACCTATCAGTCCTCATCCTCAAAGGAAACCTCACAACCCTTTCAAAATCAGAGCCTGGGAACTTAATTTCATAAATTTGCTAGAAACTAAAAATCATGGATTGAATAGACCCTGGATTTATGGCTTATTACAATAATCTATAACCACTAACAGCCCCCCTCAGCAGCTTCCCCTCCCCCCACCCTCCTCCCTAACTGGAGGGGGTTAACTTCACTTTGAATGGTCCCTTGAAATATGTGTTAACCACTTATGCTAAAGTTTAAACAATCTGTTCCATCTTGTATTTAACTGTGACATTCTGGGGAAGTTTCCCAGATCTGAAGAAGAACTCTGTGTAAGCTCAAAAGCTTCTCTCTTTCACCAACAGAAGTTGGTCCAATAAAAGACACTACCTCACACACTTTGTCTCTCTAATATCATGGGACAAATACAGCTACAACAACACTACACGTTAAATCTCAAAGCATTAATGTTACATCCTACAATCAGACATGGATTCAAAAGCATGATCTTGAGATAAAGAAGGATCCATAGTAGCTAAAAAAATTCCTTGATTAGACAATCTAATAGGACAATATTCCTGATCCACTGAGTTTAGGAATTTCCTTAAGAATATCTCAAAAATATTTTGAAATTCACATTGAATCTTCCATACAAAATAACTTGGGTCAGGACAGTTCACTTTGTTTACTACAAAAAAAATGTAAAAGGCTAATCTCTTATAATTCAAAAAAAATGAAGCAATAAAATACATCTTCAGGCTGCTACAATAAATTAGATGCTGGAGACCAAAATAAAATGCTCTATTTTTTTCAATTTGCTAACAAAGAAACTTCATATTATTAGAATTACAATAACCTTAACATTCTCTGTGAAAACTACTATTTAATTCATTCCTTTCTGAGCAAGATCAATTTGCTTTCAAATGAATGATTTACAAGACAAATATTTTTACAGCAACAGAGTTGTGAACCACTTTTTACAAACAGAAAACAGGTTCTGAGGATCCTACATCATGTATTGTCACCATCCTTGAAACTTCTTAAATGTTTCCCAGAATTCCTCTATTAATTTAATTTACTTTAAGTTTAATTTAGCTTTGAGATTTCAAAATGTGATGGGAAGCATGTCAGAAAGAGGGGTCATGGCTAAGTAGTTATTGCAAAAATGGATCTATAACTATCCAACTCTAAACAACAGTACAATACAGAAGTGAAAGATAAAATTAGCATATTTTTCATTATGTGGTGCAAATGGTACTCAGCTATATATCAGTGAAGAAAAATGCAAATTTAGAATGCTTTGCACAATCAGGGCACATTTTAGCTGTTATTTATGAATTTCCTTACAGCTCAACTGGAGTTCCCTTAAACACGCAACATCACTGCAGACACCCCATTTATCAGTAGAAGCAGAATTCTGAAATATATGATGCTAGTCTCCAAAAAGACATAAATCCTTTAGTTAAGAACATGGAGTTGAAAAAAATACTTAAAAGATCTGCCGTAAAGAATGAAGTCAAAGTGTGAAGAAAGGCTGGATACAAAACTAATGGGAAACCAATACTCAGTAACCGTTCATATACAAGTATTAAAAAAATATAGCTTTATCTTTAGTCTCCAATACCTTTTGAATATTACTATTTCACTTGCAGTACACTATTGTACTTATTAGGTCATTACAAATGTTCAGACCATTTCAGAGTATCCAATCTTATAAAAATTATAGATAATCATCTGCAAACAAATTGCTCCACTTTCAGTTCTATTTAAGAATCTGATCCATCTCACTGTCACTTGGATAACCGGCGTTAGCGAGACTAAAAAAAAAAGTCATCCATTGAGAATGGAAAGCAGTTTCCTAGTCTAATCCTAAGCAACTCAAAAAAGCCTAGATATTACATTTAAACACTCTTATCCCTTTGTAAAGTTAATATTACTCATGATACATGAACTTCTGTACCACAAGTTTCCCTGGAAAAAATTGAATAATTTTTCTCAACTTCTAGAAATTGAGCATCTTTTTTCTCCAAAGAAGTGTCTTAGAAAACTCTAGAAACTTCAAGTACTTCTTTAATCAAAATCAGTTTTAATAGTCCTTCTAAAATGCCATAAGATGCATTTAATGTTCTCTTTTCTATAAAAGAAAGAACATTGTGCATCAATACTGTTACATCTCAAAAATCCCCAACGTCTCTCTCTTAGCCCAAGACTTAAATTTAATTAAATTAAGGATGGCACTGAGGTTAAGGCACTGGACTAAGGCCTGGTCTGCAGTACGCGGTTATTTTGGAATTAGCTGAGTTAATTCCAAATAAAACCAATTCCATTCACACGACCAAACCATTTTTTTCTATTTAAAGGGCTCTTTAATCTGATTTCTGAACTCCACCTCGGCAAGTGGAGTAGCGCTAAAATCGAGATCACAGTTCCGGGTTACAGGTACTGTGGATGCAATTCAACGTTATTGGCCTCCGGGAGCTATCCCAGAATGCTCCCTTGTGACCGCTCTGGACAACACTCTCGACAACACTCAACTCCGATGCACTAGCCATGTAGGCAGTAAAAGCCCCAGGAACTTTTGAATTTCATTTCCTGTTGGGTCACCATCAGCACAGGTGACCATCAGCACAGTCCACCATCACAAGAGACCATGCAGTCCCAGATTCACAGACGAGCTCCAGCATGGTCCAAATAGGAGGTCCTGGATCTCATCGCATGTTGGGGAGACAAATCTGTTATGGCAGAACTACTTTCCAAAAAAAGAAACGCAAATACATACGCTAAAGTCTCCAGGGCCATGACGGAAAGAAGCTACTCCAGGGACACAGAGCAGTGTCATACAAAAATTAAGGAGCTCAGGCAAGCGTACCAAAAAGCCAGGGAGGCAAACGGGCACTCTGGGTCACAGCCCCATACATGCTGCTTCTACCGTGAGCTGCATGCAGTTATGGGGGGTGACGCCACTACTACCCCACCACTGTCCGGGGACACTTGCAAGGGGGGAGTTGCATGGAGCGAGAAGGATGAGTTATTGGAGGAGGCGGCCGACGACAGTGCACAGATGGCAAGTGGGGAATCTGTTTTCCCTCCGAGCCAGGAACTAGTCTTAACGCTGAAGCCAATAGCCTCCCCCCACTCCCAAGGCGTGCTCCCGGGCCATGACCCTGGAGAAGGCACTTCTGGCGAGTGAGAGCCTGATCAGAGCCATGCGGTGTGGGGTGGGGGAAAACCCAGCTGCGCTGGGCTGTTCATGTTTAGTTTAAAGGGCTCATCCCTGCTCAGAGCCTCATTGGAGCCAGTGGGTAGTGGGTGCGGGGAGGGGGGGGGAGGGGTTTGTATGAAGCAATCATCCCAGAGAGCCTGCAGGCCCCTCCTTTTATATGGCAAACCCGCCAGACATTGCTTGCTATGGGAAAGGAAACCCTGTAGTTTGAAAGCATTGAAATGAATGCGGAAAAAGCAGAACCCCACATGCCCATAGGGCTTACCAAGGCTGCCTGCAAGCTGAATTCTGTTGCCCGGCCACGTGTGATGGCTACTCACACCAAAGTGGCAGGACTTCAGTATAAGAGTCAAAATGCGACCTTGTACAGAAAGAACATGTGCTGTGTACTATGAATTGCCTGTTTCACTGAGAAAGAGTGTCCCCTTTGTTCTCTAAAATGTATCTTTTAAAATACTACCCTCCCTTTTTCTCCTCCCGCAGGTACAAATGTTTCAACACGGCCCCTATCAACTCCATCAGAGAGGCTGATCCATATTAGAAGGTGGAAAAAACGAACTCAGGATGACATGTTCACGCCCGCACTGATAGGGACCAGCTGAATGCGTGGAGGCAAACAATTGCGAAGTCCCGTAAAGCGTTAAATGAACACGAGAGCAGGCAGGATGCTATGGTCAAGCTCATGAGGGAGCAAACGGACATGCTCCGCTGTATGGTGGATCAAGACCACAGACTGCTGGTGCAGCCCCTGTATAACCGCCCTCCCTCCTCCTCAAGTTCCATAGCCTCCTCACCCAGACACCCAAGAACATGGAGCAGAGAGGCTACGGGGACCCACACACTCAACCCCAAAGGATTTCACAAGCAGCAGAAAGCTGGGATATCCGAAATTTTGATTTGGTTTCTGGACTTGTCCTTCCCTCCTCCTCCACCTCCATAACCCAATTCCCCCCCCCACCCCCCGTCTACCTTCTACAGATTTGACATTTCTCTCAATGTGTCGTGCAACAAATAATAAAGAACGGCTTTTAAACAATTGTGACTTTATTTCTTTTCATACATATAGGGGGTGGGTAACTTCAAGAGAAACAAACACAACTGTCACACCGTACCCTGGCCAATCATGAAACTGTTTTTCAAAGCTTCTCATGTGCAGCACGCCCTGCTGTGCCCTTTTAATCGCCCTGGTGTCTGGCTGTGCGAAACTGGCCACCAGGCGAGTTGCCTCAACCTCACATCCCACCATAAACATCTCCCCCTTACTCTCACAGATATTGTGGAGCACACAACAAGCAGCAATTACAAGTGGAATATTGGTTGTGCTCAGATCTAACCGAGTCAGTAAACTGCACCAGCGTGCTTTCAAATGTCCAAAAGCACATTCTACCATCATTCTGCACTTGCTCAGCCTATAGCCGAACTGATCCTTACTACTGTCCAGGGTGCCTGTGTACGGCTTCATGAGCCATGGCATTAAAGGGTAGGCTGGGTCCCCAAGGATAACTATAGGCATTTCAACATCCCCAGTAATTTTCTGGTCTGGGAAGTAAGTCCCTTCCTGTAGTTGTTCAAACAGACCAGAATTCCTGAAGATGCGAGCGTCATGCACCTTTCCCAGCCATCCCATATTGATGTCGGTGAAACGTCCCTTGTGATCCACCAGTGCTTGCAGCACCATGGAGAAGTACCCCTTGCAGTTTACGTACTGGCTGCCCCAGTGTTCCAGGGCCAAGATAGGGATATGCTTTCCGTCTATCGCCCCGCCACAGTTAGGGAACCCCAGTGCATTAAAGCCATCCACAATGGTCTGCACATTTCCCAAAGTCACTGCCCTTGATAGTAGCTGGTCAATGACTGCATTGGCTACTTGCAGCACAGCAGCCCCCACAGTAGAATTGCCCGCTCCCAACTGATTCCTGGCTGACCAGTAGCTGTCAGGCATTGCAAGCTTCCACAGGGCTATGGCCAGTCGCTTCTCAGCTGTGAGGGCTGCTCTCATTTTGGTGTCTTTGAGCTTCAGGACAGGGAACAGCAAGTCACAAAGTTCCATGAAAGTAGCCCTATGTATACGAAAGTTTCGCAGCCACTTGGAACCATCCCATACCTGCAACACTATGCGGTCCCACCAGTCTGTGCTTGTTTCCCAGGCCCAGAATTGGTGTTCCATGGCATGAACCTGGCCCAACGCCAGCATGATCGCCCAGTCGCCACATGCCGTGCTTCTAGTAATGTCTGTGTACACATCCTCATCAGTATAGTAATCGCACTGTCGTCGCTTCCTCGCCTCGCCAACGTGGAGAAGCTTGGTAGCATGGCAAGAGCCGGAGAGCAGAGTTGCGGCGGAAGCTGTGCTGCTCGGTTCACGATGGCCGAGCAGAGTTGGCAGTGGAAGCGATCGATGAGGAAGAGAAAGAGTAGATACTTATAGAGATTACGTAAAAAAGATGAGAGGAAATGCGAGGTGGATTCATAGTACCAAGAGAGAAGCGGTGCACCGTATCGCACCATCTGCTGAAAGCACTATGGCGTCTGCACGCCAAAAAGGTGCAAAATGATTCTCTGCCGTACCTTTCACCTTTCAGAGGGAGGAGCGACTGACGACACACACCCAGAAACACCCATGAGAATGTTTTTGCCCCATCATGCACTGGGAGCTTAATCCAGAATTCCAATGGACAGCGGGGACTGTGGGAACTGTGGGATAGCTACCCACAATGTACCGCTCCAACATTCGATGCTAGCCTCGGTACTGTGGACACACTGCCAAATTCACGCACTTTAGTGGGGTCACACAAGACCGAATGTATAAAATCGCTTCCGAAAATTTTAACAGAATAATTTCGAAATAATTGTACACTGTAGACATACCCCAAGACCCAGGAAATAAGGATTCAGTTCCGAGCACAGAGTTCCATATGACCTTCATTTTGTTACTTAATTTCTCTGCACCCCAACGTCCTTCTTTCCATCCTCTGTCTGCCTTGTCTGGGCAGGGACAGTCTTTTACTATGCATATATGCTTCATGGTAGTCAGTGTGAATCCTCTCTCAGGGCCAGGCTCTCTAGTCAGATTACATCACCCACGATACACCAATATCTCCCGTCTTGGAAAAAGGAGACAGTCCATCACGAGACATGTAGTCTAGCCAGCGAACCCAGCACATAGAGGAGGATAGGGATGAGGCAACCAAAATCCAAACCCATGAGGCACTGTGGCAGCATTTTCAAATCAAAATAATTTGGTTTTCGGGCATTCAGTTTTCATCAGAAGAATTTCAACCAGTCCTACTATTTATATAAATTTCAAATAATTGCTTTGTAAACCTTAACGTTCAGGGCTGACCAACTATCACTAAGACACTAGCTAAATGGGGCTTTTTAATGACCCTAAAAATTGGTCATACTAAAGGAATAACAATACAAATATATGCAGACTATTTAAGCACAAACTTTTGAAGCAAATACTGACCCTAAATAGTGATTTTAAACTAAACAAAAGCTGGGAAAGAAACAAAATGAAAAACTCTAATCAAACTTCTAGTATGTCACAAAGACTGAAATAGGAATGTTGACAGAAAATATGATATGAGAAGATGAAACCCTGAAAGGTCTTTAGATGACTTCAAACTCACCATGTTATTCAACAAAAAAGTTCTGTTTATGCAATATGAAGCTTAAGATTTTAAACACAAACTCAGAAGAGTCAAAGTTAAGGAACCTGATTCACTGCTGTTATTCTACTTTTACAATGGCATGAAGCTGAGGTAATGCAGTGGGGAAAGTTACTAAAGTTATCAAGACACTCTTGGTTAACATTTTCAAAAGCATGTAAGTGACATGGGAGCATAATCCTATTTGTGCAGCGACTTAGGCACCCGGGAGCCCAATTCTCTTTGAAAACAGGACTAAATGCTCCTAAGTCACTAAGATGCTTTTGAATATGTAACTCCTTAAATGTACTCTCAGTGAACCAAGTTCAACTGTGGTACTCTACTGGCACAAACGTACAGAAACCTGGTAGCAGCAACTCCAACTGCAGCAAGGGTCACAATATCTCATCTCCCTCCCCCTCTCCCCCACACCAACACCACTGTGGGGAGGAACAGAACTCGCCATCGTTGCCATAATAGTAGGTCGGCTGACACTGGAGAGGCTGGAACCAGCTCCTGTGGAGGACTGTCTGATTTTAAACTTGTCTTTTCACAGCAGAACCCCTGGGAGACAGATAACAGTGAAATCCCTTCTTGAGTGTAGATTTCCAGGGAGAACAAATTTCACCCCTGTGCTCCACAAGCAAATCTCGCACAAAACGTACAACTTCACCAAAGAACTAAGAAGTAGGTTATACAAAAGCTGTGCACATGATATGAAGGGTGCAAACTCTAAAGAAAAAGTATGGGTTATAGCAGCAATGGTGTATAAATAGATATAAAGAAATTAAAATAAGGAAAATTTAGATTGACCATTAAAAATGAAATATTAGAAAATATGCCCCGCATGAGACAACTAGGAATGATAGGGAGACACTGCAGGCTTAGATGCCAGTGTTTTGCAAGTGACATTCAACGATACATTTCTTTCTTCATTGATGCAACCACTACCATTATGAAGATGTCAGAATGCCTACAGAAGATCAGCTCTCAGATGAAGATCAGCTGGCTCAAACTCAACCCAGTCAAAACAGAATGATGCTGGTTAGGAGAAGATAACATTTTGAAGAACTAGCTGTGACACTGTCCCCACTTTCCACTGAATGCATACAGCTCCCATTTGTCAATATGGTGCGAAGCATCAAGTTTCTCTTTGACTCCTCAGTAAATTTGGGTGAGTACATAGCTTCATTGTCTAAAAATATTGTCTTTCACTTCCAGCTCACTAGGTAACTTTACTAGTTCCTCAACAACAAGGACAACTTCTATCGCATGCCCCTTTCTGGCTAGAGGGGAGGCGTTTCACAGGTTCTGGCAGGCCCTTGGGTGGTCCTTGATTGTCCTAATTAACCTAGAGTAACCTCTGTTCAGTTACCAAAGGAAAAGGGACCTGCTTATCCTGGGACTAATATACCTGCCTTCCACCACTCTCCTGTAGCCATCTGGCCTGACTCTGTCACATCATCTTTAGGAAATATTTCAAAACATTTCTATTTGGCAAACCCCTTCCACTTAACAAAAACAACATTCAACACTGATACTTCCCATCTACCTAAATATTATACAAATAAATATTTGCCAAATAAATACAACAAACAAGCTAAAATTCAAGAACAAAAATTAACAAATACAAGAAGACCCAACGCTAATAATAAAAACCAATCAATCAAATAACCCTACCACAAGCAGAATTTTTACATCTCAGTGGGAGAAGAGCCAGAGTCTCAACAAAGTCCACTAGAAACTTTGCTAACACTAATTGATTTTACACTTAAGACACACAGGAACTACAGCGATGGGTGGCAGAATAAAATCAATTACAGCTGAGGTTGTAGCGTTACGTATTGTTAAGGTTGACCAATACTTCTTATTATAAAAACCCTGTTTTCAGTTTCTTATAACTTTGCCAAACTTTAACTGTTCTGGCTTAAATTTTCCATACCTGGTGTCTGTCTCAAACTTAATTTTTTTGGAAAATTTCAGCCAAATCAGTTCATCCATTTCTGAAGACGGGGGGAAATGCATGGTTTTGCTCATGTTAAACAAATCTGACAACCCTGTTTTTGCAAAGCTTTAGACCCCCATGCTTTGGAGCAGATTTTAATTTGGCAGGAGGTCGCCTTTATGTCTGGGATATGCCTTTTGCTATTCCTGTGAAAATCTGTCTAAATCTGGTTAAGTTAAAAACCTCTGAAAAATTGCAGTTAATCCAAGTTCAGTAAAGACCTCATACATTTTAGCAGCTACATTTGCCATAGATCACATCTGCACTGGGCGTGCTCCAGCTCAGGGCTGAGTAGGACATTCCCTGTAGTAGCAGCTCTTGGCTGAGCAGGCAGTGTCAGGTCCAGACCTGGGCACCTGAACTGAGAGCAAGGCAACTCTCTTTCCTGTACTCTCAATGCATCCCTTCTGGGCCTATGCAATGTGGACAAAAAAAAAAAAAAAAAAGCTGCCTAATTCAACTGCAGAGAAGAAAGAGACTGACCTGCAAGGTAGCAAATTGGGACAAGCAGCAGGGCAGCAAAACTGGGGCTGATGGCTGACTGGGGGTGTGACATTGCACCCCATAAGGTTTTATGGAAATATGCTTATGAATGTATATATGACATAACTGGAGTATATTTTATACTACATATGCCACATAACATATCTCTGTAAAGGTTATGATCTACTGAATCTATTCATCCTATTTGTATGCATGTATCATTTTTGTATTTGAAGTTATGAATATTGGCTGTGCACTTGCTTGATTTTTAAGTAGCCTTAGTAAAGCATTTGGTCAGAGTCTTGAGAAAGGAACGTGCAAATTAAGTGCCCAATCAAGAAGCACTTAACGGACAATGGATCTTGTAAGGCTCCAATCCACATAAGAAGTCTACATAAGGACGTTCAAGGTAGTATGTGAACCATGGCTACTACCTTTAAGTTCTGAGTCATGTATGGACTTGTCACTTGCCCACGTGACTCCAAAACTCCATCTTGTAGCTGGAATTCTGCAAAGGGGGAGGGAGAGGTATCCACCCATAAGAGAAAGTCTATTTAAACCTCTGGGTGATCCCTCCATTTTGTCTTCAGCTCAAGAGATAGCCTCTCCACCCCAAAGGATACCTGAAAGAAACTGGAACAAAGGACAGTAACTACCCGGGGCGTGAGTGATTGCTGGAACCAGACTAGAAGGAGGACTAGGCTGTAAAAAGAAGCTTACTGGAACTCCTCTGAGGGTGAGGTTTTAGCTGTATTCAGTTTTCTTACTGTATTAGACATAGACTTGCATGTTCTATTTTATTTTGCCAGTAATTCACTTTGTTCTGTCTGTTACTACTTGGACCCACTTAAATCCTACTTTCTGTATTTAATAAAATCACTTTCTACTTATTAATTAACCCAGTGTATGTATTGATACCTGGGGGGAGGGGCAGAGGCAAACAGCTTTGCATCTCTCTCTATCAGTGTTATAGAGGGTGAACAATTTATGAGTTTATCCTAGATAAGCTTCATACAGGGTCAAACGGATTTATTTGGGGTTTGGACCCCACTGGAAATTGAGCATCTGAGTGCTAAAGACAGGAACACTTCCTAAACTGCTTTCAATTAAGCTTACAGCTGTTAGGGGATGCGGTTCAGACCTGGGTCTGGGTTTGCAGCAGGCTAGCAGGTCTGGCTCAAAGCAGGTAGGCACTGAAGTCCCAAGCTGGGAGGGCAGGGAAAGCAGGGGCAGAAGTAGTCTTGGTACATCAATTGGCAGCCCCACGGGGGTTTCTGTGATCCAGCCCATCACAGGGAGAGATGGAAACTGGGACTGAGCAAGGAAACAAACTAGAAGCTGGGTAAAAAGAAAAGGAGTACTTGTGGCACCTTAGAGACTAACCAATTTATTTGAGCATGATCTTTCGTGAGCTACAGCTCACTTCATCGGATGCATACCGTGGAAACTGCAGCAGACATTATATACACACAGAGATCAGAGTGAGTTTGTGTGGGGGGGGGTAGAGGGTGAGAAAACCTGGATTTGTGCTGGAAATGGCCCAACTTGATGATCACTTTAGATAAGCTATTACCAGCAGGACAGTGGGGTGGGAGGAGGTATTGTTTCATGATCTCTGTGTGTATATAATGTCTGCTGCAGTTTCCACGGTATGCATCCGATGAAGTGAGCTGTAGCTCACGAAAGCTCATGCTCAAATAAATTGGTTAGTCTCTAAGGTGCCACAAGTACTCCTTTTCTTTTTGCGAATACAGACTAACACGGCTGTTACTCTGAAACCTGTCATTATAGAAGCTGGGTGTAGAGATCTGGACCTGGCAGGAGACAGGGACCCTAAAAGGCATCCCCAAAGTAATTGTGATTTAACTCCCACATTCCCTTGAACAGAATAAATGGTATTTTCTGTTTGTAGCAGTGGAGAAGAGGTCTTCCTCTGGGAATCCCCAAGTTTGACATATGCCAACAAGAATCTGGTAGTACAACTTCCATTCATATTCCTGAGAAAAACACCAGCTGAGAGCAATGGTTGACATTTTGCCTGCCTGGGAGAGACAGTGTCAATATTCTTATGTGTTTTTTGTGTGCACCAATTCCATAACCTTATTACTTCGGCACAGAGAGAAGGGGATCTTGCTCCTCTCTGCCAATTGATATAAAACATGCAAGTCATGACTTTGATAGATGTGTCTGATGAGGCAGAAAATGGAAGCAGGCATTTCTGACTGCTCTGAGTGCCAACAGATTGACGTGGAGGGTGGATTCTTAGGGTGACCATCTGCCCTGCGACATAAGAGCCTCCCATCCTAACACTTCCCATCCTAACAGAGATGCATCCATGGTTTATGGTTACCATTGTCATCGGTTGAAGGGAGGGAACTCCCACCCCTACACTGCGATGATCCTTCAATCAATCTAGGGAGTGCTTCATTTGTCAAGGAATTGACACCTATTCGTCTAGGCTGTCTCTATTTGTTGAGTAAACTGAGCTGAGTCATTCCTGGAAACAGCAAAAGCACAATCTTGCATGTTCTGTCACAAAGGTGCAAGCCGTCATGTGACACAGAAGCTGAATACAGTTTCTGACTGAAGTCTGAGGGATCCCTTGAATAGTTCTGACAAGGTCAGACAGTGTTATGAATCTATCCATAGGAAGGAAGGCCTTGGATGCCAAGGAAACCAAGGATGCCTCTATAAGTTGTATGTTCTGCATGAGAGTTAGTACTTTCCTACATTCCAACTGAAGACCCAAATCCAAGAACAGAGAAAGTGCCCTGCGTGGCAGCCAACACCTCTTGGTATGACTGACCCTTGAACAACCAGTCATCAAGGTACAGGAATATTACGGTCACCTGACAACACAGCCACTAATCACAGGTGTATTGCTATGTGAAAGTATTCATCTTGAAGGTCAAGGCCTGAAAACCAATTCGCTGAACTTAGAGCAGGAATTATAGTTGTCGGAGTCACCACCCTGAGCTTTTGAGAACTCACGCATTTGTTTAGGAGTCTTAAATCCAAGATTGATCTCCAATCTCCATTTTCCTTTGGCATGAGGAAGTATCTGGAGTAGAAGCCCCTTCCCTTGTGCTGATCAGGGACGGACTCTATTGCTCCATTACGAAGAAGAGAGTTTATTTCCTGGCTTAGCAAGAGGGGACCATGAAGAGGGGTCAGAAAGGGGGATGAGGGAGAGAGGTAAAATAGATGGTGTAGTCCAATGGTATTATCTCCAGCATTCATTTGTCCAAATTGATACACTCCCATGCTTACCGGAAATGGGGGGAGGCAGGCAAACAGTTGCAGCTATCAAGCTAAAAAGAGAGGGCCAAACCCTTAACCAGTCCATCAAAATGGGCACTTCAAAGACAAAAAAGTCTGCTGCAAACTTGCATTGGGTGGGTAAGTGGAACTCTTTCTCTGGAACCTATGTCTCTTTCCTGGAGGTTCCATTGGTTTCTGAAACTCAGAATTGAATCGGGTGGAATCTGTGGGCCATTTGTAATCTATTGAATTTTCTTTTGTCCACAGAAGTATAGATGCCAAATGAACATTAATGTGACCCTGAAGTCTTCAAGAGGATACAATACTCATCAGTGTTCTACACAGACAACTTCAGTCCATCAAAAGGAAGATCCTCTATCATAGAATCATAGAATATAAGGGCTGGAAGGGACCCCAGAAGGTCATCTAGTCCAACCCCCTGCTCAAAGCAGGACCAATTCCCAGTTAAATCATCCCAGCCAGGGCTTTGTCAAGCCTGACCTTAAAAACCTCTAAGGAAGGAGATTCTACCACCTCCCTAGGTAACGCATTCCAGTGTTTCACCACCCTCACAGTGAAAAAGTTTTTCCTAATATCCAATCTAAACCTCCCCCACTGCAACTTGAGACCATTACTCCTCGTTCTGTCATCTGATACCATTGAGAACAGTCTAGAGCCATCCTCTTTGGAACCCCCTTTCAGGTAGTTGAAAACAGCTATCAAATCCCCCCTCATTCTTCTCTTCTGCAGGCTAAACAATCCCAGCTCCCTCAGCCTCTCCTCATAACTCATATGTTCCAGACCCCTAATCATTTTTGTTGCCCTACGCTGGACTCTCTCCAATTTATCCACATCCTTCTTGAAGTGTGGGGCCCAAAACTGGACACAGTACTCCAGATGAGGCCTCACCAATGTCAAATAGAGGGGAACGATCACGTCCCTCGATCTGCTCGCTATGCCCCTACTTATACATCCCAAAATGCCATTGGCCTTCTTGGCAACAAGGGCACACTGCTGACTCATATCCAGCTTCTCGTCCACTGTCACCCCTAGGTCCTTTTCCGCAGAACTGCTGCCTAGCCATTCGGTCCCTAGTCTGTAGCTGTGCATTGGGTTCTTCCGTCCTAAGTGCAGGACCCTGCACTTATCCTTATTGAACCTCATCAGATTTCTTTTGGCCCAATCCTACAATTTGTCTAGGTCCTTCTGTATCCTATCCCTCCCCTCCAGTGTATCTACCACTCCTCCCAGTTTAGTATCATCCGCAAATTTGCTGAGAGTGCAATCCACACCATCCTCCAGATCATTTATGAAGATATTGAACAAAACCAAGGTTCTGGACTTCTCTGGAAAAAACAACAACAGTAACCAGGATGACCTGTGCATCACTACCACCATGGAGAAAGAGCAGGTGATCGTATTTTCAGCATCCAGAGCCACCTGGAGGGATGTCCTGGCCAGTAACTGTCCCTCAGCAATGGTCACCTGAAATGGTTCACTTTAGTCAGAAGAAAGATGTTGAATAAAACAACAAAATTTTACATAATTTGTGAAGTTATATTTGGCCATCAATGCCTGGTACGTCTTGATGCAGAATTGTAGGGCTTCAAATAAAAAAGATTTCCTTCCTGGAAGGTCTCTATCGTATGGGACAGACTTATACCGATGCTGTTTATCCCATTCATTCATTGCATCAACTATCAGAGAGTTGGGTGGAGGGTGGAAAAAATAGACTAGTTGGTGGACACACAATACTTTTTATCACCTCTCTAACATGTAGGTGTTACTGTGGCCAGGGTTTGCCAAATGGCTTTTATACGTTCCAGCAGAGCCTCACTGAGAGGAATGGCAATTCTGGATGATATCGCAGAATGAAGAATATCTAGCAACTAGTGTTGTGATTCTTTGACTCTCTCAGGAGATATCTGTAGGGAGTCTACCGCCCATTTAATGAGGTCTTGAAATTCCCTAAAAGCATCAGCTACATAGAGAGGAGGCGGCATTAGTGCTTCATCTGGTGAGGAGACTGAGGGGTTGTCTGAGGAGTAACTTCTTTGATTTCCATCACCTTCTGATCCTAAATTGTTTCCTCCTGTTGAGCAGTGCACTGGGGAAGAGAAGTTTTAGTTTCCCTACCATCTCAATGGGATGGGGTCATAGCCCTGGACAACTGTTGGTGATAAAATAGCCAGGCATCCCAACATGGCCAAGGAGGACCATATGTGGAAGGATGATAGCATCCAGGATTGTTCTTGTCAAGAACAATCAGCTCCCCGGAAATCCTCTGTCTCTTCAAGAAAGGGGGTTCCTATGTGGACATGCAGGAGAACCCTGGACAGAGATAGATGTTACTCCTCTTCCTCCTCTAATGGAGGAGCTCTGACTGAAAAGGCAGGTGAATCAGGCAGTACCAGAGATATACAGAGTCCAGTGATTGAGTGTTTCTTGGTACTGAGAAACCTACAAACAATGGAGACACTGGATCAACTGATAAGTTGATCAACTGATAAGTTGATCTCCAATCACTGATAAGTTGCAGTACCAAGTGAGGCTGTAGTACTGACTGAGCAGTATGCTTGTCCCTCCAGGACATTGCCAAGGGTTTCAAGGACTTTACAGACAATGCTGATGTAGATGAAGGCTTAATTTTACACAGCACTGAAGAACCCAATAGGGGTAACTGGGACTTCTATGTTTGCTCTGGCCACCTCCGCTAAATGGTACTGAAGCCTTCTCAAAGCCATGTATACTTTTAATGGCAAAGGATTTTCCTACCTTGCCTATAATGGAGAAGCCCTTCATCTCTGTGGTACCAAGCCGTGAGGCTGCAGTCTCTGAGGCTGGTGACCGGCTGGTGAGCAAGGTCATTTTGAGATGGACTCCTTAACGGGTGCGTTACAGCTCCTCTTCTAGGGACCTTTAGAGGAGGTTTCAGATTTTACCTTTTCTGGGGGATGGGGGAGTATTGCACCAAGGTTGAAAGGGCACTAGACACCCTCAGAAGACTGATGTTCTCCTGACCTGGTTCCAAAGTAAGGTGAAGGAAGTGCTCCATCATTAACAGTCAGTTTGAATTAGAAAGGCCACGATACAAAATGAGATTAAACTATCTAGAGACAAAGGATAAGAAGAAAACATTTTACAAATACATCAGAAGGGGAAGACCAAAGACAGGGTAGGCCCGTTACTTTATGCAGGGGTAGGGGGGAACAGTAACAGACCATTTGGAAATGGCAGAAGTACTAAATTACTTTTTTATTTCAGTTTTCACTAAAAAAATTCATAGCGATTGGACGTCTAACAGTGAACGCCGATGAAAAGGAGGTAGAATCTGAGGCTAAAATAGGGAAAGAACAAGTTAAAAATTACTTAGACAAGTTAGAATCATAGAATCATAGAATATAAGGGTTGGAAGGGACCCCAGAAGGTCATCTAGTCCAACCCCCTGCTCAAAGCAGGACCAATTCCCAGTTAAATCATCCCAGCCAGGGCTTTGTCAAGCCTGACCTTAAAAACCTCTAAGGAAGGAGATTCTACCACCTCCCTAGGTAACGCATTCCAGTGTTTCACCACCCTCATAGTGAAAAAGTTTTTCCTAATATCCAATCTAAACCTCCCCCACTGTAACTTGAGACCATTACTCCTCGTTCTGTCATCTGATACCATTGAGAACAGTCTAGAGCCATCCTCTTTGGAACCCCCTTTCAGGTAGTTGAAAACAGCTATCAAATCCCCCCTCATTCTTCTCTTCTGCAGGCTAAACAATCCCAGCTCCCTCAGCCTCTCCTCATAACTCATAGGTTCCAGACCCCTAATCATTTTTGTTGCCCTTCGCTGGACTCTCTCCAATTTATCCACATCCTTCTTGAAGTGTGGGGCCCAAAACTGGACACAGTACTCCAGATGAGGCCTCACCAATGTCGAATAGAGGGGAACGATCACGTCCCTCGATCTGCTCGCTATGCCCCTACTTATACATCCCAAAATGCCATTGGCCTTCTTGGCAACAAGGGCACACTGCTGACTCATATCCAGCTTCTCGTCCACTGTCACCCCTAGGTCCTTTTCCGCAGAACTGCTGCCTAGCCATTCGGTCCCTAGTCTGTAGCTGTGCATTGGGTTCTTCCGTCCTAAGTGCAGGACCCTGCACTTATCCTTATTGAACCTCATCAGATTTCTTTTGGCCCAATCCTCCAATTTGTCTAGGTCCTTCTGTATCCTATCCCTCCCCTCCAGCGTATCTACCACTCCTCCCAGTTTAGTATCATCCGCAAATTTGCTGAGAGTGCAATCCACACCATCCTCCAGATCATTTATGAAGATATTGAACAAAACCGGCCCCAGGACCGACCCTTGGGGCACACCACTTGATACCGGCTGCCAACTAGACATGGAGCCATTGATCACTACCCGTTGAGCCCGACAATCTAGCCAGCTTTCTACCCACCTTGTAGTGCATTCATCCAGCCCATACTTCCTTAACTTGCTGACAAGAATACTGTGGGAGACCGTGTCAAAAGCTTTGCTAAAGTCAAGAAACAATACATCCACTGCTTTCCCTTCATCCACAGAACCAGTAATCTCATCATAGAAGGCGATTAGATTAGTCAGGCATGACCTTCCCTTGGTGAATCCATGCTGGCTGTTCCTGATCACTTTCCTCTCATGCAAGTGCTTCAGGATTGATTCTTTGAGGACCTGCTCCATGATTTTTCCAGGGACTGAAGTGAGGCTGACTGGCCTGTAGTTCCCAGGATCCTCCTTCTTCCCTTTTTTAAAGATTGGCACTACATTAGCCTTTTTCCAGTCATCCGGGACTTCCCCGGTTCGCCACGAGTTTTCAAAGATAATGGCCAATGGCTCTGCAATCACAGCCGCCAGTTCCTTCAGCACTCTCGGATGCAACTCGTCCGGCCCCATGGACTTGTGCACGTCCAGCTTTTCTAAAAAGTCCCTAACCACCTCTATCTCCACAGAGGGCTGGCCATCTCTTCCCCATTTTGTGATGCCCAGCGTAGCAGTCTGGGAGCTGACCTTGTTAGTGAAAACAGAGGCAAAAAAAGCATTGAGTACATTAGCTTTTTCCACATCCTCTGTCACTAGTTTGCCTCCCTCATTCAGTAAGGGGCCCACACATTCCTTGGCTTTCTTCTTGTTGCCAACATACCTGAAGAAACCCTTCTTGTTACTCTTGACATCTCTGGCTAGCTGCAGCTCCAGGTGCGATTTGGCCCTCCTGATAACATTCCTACATGCCCTAGCAATATTTTTATACTCTTCCCTGGTCATATGTCCAACCTTCCACTTCTTGTAAGCTTCTTTTTTATGTTTAAGATCCGCTAAGATTTCACCATTAAGCCAAGCTGGTCGCCTGCCATATTTACTATTCTTTCGACTCATCGGGATGGTTTGTCCCTGTAACCTCAACAGGGATTCCTTGAAATACAGCCAGCTCTCCTGGACTCCTTTCCCCTTCAAGTTAGTCCCCCAGGGGATCCTGGCCATCCGTTCCCTGAGGGAGTCGAAGTCTGCTTTCCTGAAGTCCAGGGTCCGTATCGTGCTGCTTACCTTTCTTCCCTGTGTCAGGATCCTGAACTCAACCAACTCATGGTCACTGCCCCCCAGATTCCCATCCACTTTTGCTTCCCCCACTAATTCTACCCGGTTTGTGAGCAGCAGGTCAAGAAAAGCGCCCCCCCTAGTTGGCTCCTCGAGCACTTGCGCCAGGAAATTGTCCCCTACGCTTTCCAAAAACTTCCTGGATTGTCTATGCACCGCTGTATTGCTCTCCCAGCAGATATCAGGAAAATTAAAGTCACCCATAAAGTTAGATGTCTTCGAATCACCAGGGCCTGATGAAATGCATCCTAGAATAATCAAGGAGTGGACTGAGAGATCTGAGCCAATAGCAATTATCTTTGAAAAGTCATCGAAGAGTGGAGAGATTCCAGAGGACTGGAAAAGGGCAAATATAGTGCCGATCTATAAAAAGGGGAATAAGGACAACCCGGATAAGACCAGTCATCTTAACTTCAGTATCCAGAAAGATAATGGAGCAAATAGTTAAACAATAAATTTGAAAATACCTAGAAGATAATAAGATGAACAACAGTCAACATGGATTTGTTAAGAACAAATTGTTTCAAACTAACCTCACAGCTTTCTTTGACAGGTTAAGAAGTGTTGTGGCTAGGAGGGAAGTGGGAGATGTGGTATATCTTGACATGAGTAAGGTTTTTGATACTGCCTCGCATGACCTTCTTATAAACAAATTTGGGAAATACAAGCAAGGTAGAGCTATTATAAAATGGGTGCATAACTGGTTGAAAAACCGTTCCCAGAAAGTAGTCGTCAGTGTTTCACAGACGAGCATATCCAGTGGGGTCCTACAGGGATTGATCTTGGGTCCCGTTGTGTCCAGTATCTTCATCAATGATTTCGATAATAGCATAGAGGGTACACTTATAAAATTTGTAGATGATGTTATCAGTTAGACATTGTGTGTGTTTAGTAATAAAAGTTATTAACATGCTACCTAATATAACAAAAAATCGTTCCTCCAACTCATAAAATAAAAAATATGAAAATATAAATTATAAAACCACCTGTAATCAATTTGTTCAGAGACACATAATTCAAAACAATGCAAAAAAATTAACAATCCAACCCACACCCTAAAAAAGGTTATTGTAAATCTCATTTTAGCAAACATCTTGGCAATAAAACCCCGCTGCAAAAAGTTTGTCCAGCCATTATTTAAGGGCTAAATATTTAATCCATCTTCAAATAAAAAAAAAATATATTTGCAAACAAAATAAATGCAATAGGGCAACACCCTACAAAATTTAGCAACGTCCCCCAAAATAGCCTTAAACCAGCTAAGATCCACACAAAATGGGATGGCACAGGTTTTAAAAAAATAAAAGCAATTCTTCCTCCCCCTAAAATACCACCTGTCTCTTGCAGGCTGCTGGTGCCCTCAGGGGAATGTTTCCATGGTTCTGGCATGCATGCAAATGCAGATACAGATCATTAATAAATATAAGCAAAATACTCCCATTAAAAATTAAAAGTATTAAAAGAAATTCCACCCACACTAAAATATAATTTGCAATCCCAATTTAAAAAAAAATAATAAATTTTACCTACAATATAAAAAAAGGCATTGTATTTAACCTGATAATATCAAAAGCAAAAATAAAATAGGTTTCCCCACTGGGTCTTAATATCAAACAATAATAAAGCCACAAAATATAAGTAACAAAAAAGCCCCAAAAATAAACAATCAAATTAAAGCCTGCTTAAAAAAAAATTAAAATTAAATATAAATGCACCAAAAATATCTTGCAGCCACAAAAAGTATATTTAAAAACATAAAATAGTTATTATGTTATTAATCCAATTGCAAATAAATCTGTAAACTGTATATATGTAATTATGTATGTTTTAAAAGCTATTGCCCACTGTTCATAATTAATTATGTACATCATATACTTCATAATCCATGTAAAAACAAATGTTCTGCCATATTGTAGCTATTAAAATATAATTTTAAATTTCAAATGCCTAAATTAAAATATAGCCAATAAAAATAAAAACACATATTCAAATATAATACCTGTACCATGAAAATAAATGTAACTGTTTTACAAATATTGCTTCATAATTCACTTTTAAAAATGTATTTATATGCTGCTAAACAAAAAGCACGTAACATCATAATCACTGTCCATCAGTCTATCAATAAAATTAAACAAGTAATTAAAAGGTTTTGCAAAAATTTAAAACACAAATGGTGGGAAACACTATTAAAATGGTCCCCACAGCAACAGGAATTTTTAATCTGGCTTTACATCCAATTGTGGTTGGTTTTGGTGTTTCTGGTGGAGGTAGTTGTTTTGTTCCTGGCGCTGACATGCTGAATCCGGAGAAAGATCAATCAGTTGCAAAGCTCGCACTTTTGCAAACCATAGGTACTTCCCAAGGGAACTTACATGAGGCCTGGTCTTTAATGAGGCAAAATCAGGGGTAAAAACTAAAAGTGCCAGCAAAATTTTTTTTGCTCGTTCTCAATTAAAAGCCTTGAGCCTATCCTGGGCCTCACTAGTAACCCACTGAACATGTTGTATATGTGTGTGTGTAAATCTTACTATTAAAAATATACAACCTGCAAGAAGGGGACCTAGCTGAAAACCAAATACCACATAACTAGGAATAACTGTTAGGGCTCTGAGAGGCAAGGCCAAACAGCTGCATAATTGAAGTTTTCCTAATCAAAATAAAAAAATGGAATAAAAATAAAAATAAAAGTTTAGACAACCTTGGTTTTACGTTCCCTTGACATATACATTTTATTATTATAACTAAAAAGTACAAAAATACTTTAACAATAAAAAATGGTAAGTAATTTGCCAAAACAAAACAAAATTAATAACTGATTAGGGGTTACTTTGGTAACCCACTAAAAATCACTATAAATTATATGCTTTATTTAAATTAGCTATAAAAATTAAGTTAAAAAAATACACTTTAAAACAGTCAAAGGGAGCCCTTAGGCCAAGGAGCTGACACTTAAGCTCCCCAGCAGCTGGACAAAAGGCGGCCCCCTAAAAGCCTGGCTGTTACTCACTAAAAACCATCTCAGACTTTGGGTAACTAACGTTTAGGGTGCTCTAAACCTATAGCATATATATACACATATATACTTATGCATAAAACCTAATAAATAGTTTTAGGTTAAAGCATCTGGTTTATATCAATCACTTATCAAATAAAAAAAGATGTATTCCCATTAATTTATTCCCAACACCACCTAAAATAACCTACTGCTTTTAGTTAAAAAACCCCCTGGGTAACAACGATACCAATCTGGGAGGAGTTGCAAGTGCTTTGGAGGGTAGGATTAAAATTCATAATGATCTGGTCAAATTGGAGAAATGGTCTGAAGTAATAGGATGAAATTCAGTAAGGATAAATGCAAACTACTACACTTAGGAAGGAACAATCAATTACACACATACCAAATAGGAAATGACTGCCTAGGGAGAAGTACTGCAGAAAGGGATGTGGGGATCATATTGGATCACAAGCTAAACATGAGTCAAAAGTATAACACGTTGCAAAAAAAGCAAACATGTTGGGATGTATTAGCAGGAGTGTTGTAAGCAAGACAAGAAGTAATTCTTCTGCTCTACTCCGCACTGATACGGCCTCAACCAGCGTACAGTCCATTTCAGGGAAGATGTGAACAAACTGGAGAAAGTCTAGAGGAGAGCAACAAAAATGACTGAAGGTCTAGAAAACATGACCTATGAGGAACGATTGAAAAAAATTGGGTTTGTTTAGTCTGGAGAAGAGAAGACAGAGGGGATATGATAATTTTCAAGTATGTAAAAGGTTGTTACAAGGAGGAGGGTGAAAAATTGTTTTTCTTAACCTCTGAGGATAGGACAAGAAGCAATGGACTTAAATTGCAACAATGGAGATTTAGGTTGGACATTAAGAAAAACTTCCTGTCAGGGTAGTTAAGCACTGGAATAAATTGCCTAGGGAGGTGGTGGAATCTATCATTGGACGTTTTTAAAATCACGTTAGATAATCACCTGCCAAGGATGGTCTAGATAATACTTCATCTTGCCTTGAGTGCAATGAACTGGACTAGAAGACTTTTCCAGGTCCCATCCAGTCCTATGATTCTGTGATTCCCAGTTCTTTCAAGCCCTGGATTTGAGAGTTAAACAGAAGTTACACTTCTGTGGAACATGTGACTCTGCTAGGCAGCAAACCACTTAGTGTCCCCATTGCTGAGCAGGATGGTCTCTCTTCACGAGGGAGTATTTAAACCCCAGTGATCTGAGATGCCCCTCTCAGGGAGGATCTCTTGGAAGGAAATAAAACAATCTTCTAAATAACCAGTTTAACTAATTAAGAACTAACAAAATTACTACCTAAAAGTAAAATAAACTAAGCTAGACCAAAGTCAGCAAGTAGCTGAAGCATATATAAAGTGCATGTGCTAACCTCCATCTCCGGCCAACGTGGCTGAGAGGGAACTTAAAGCAGTTTGCCTGTGCAAGTTGATACAGTCTCGATGCAGGGCACAATGATATCAACAGTAAATGAGCAGACTGGATGAACACTGCTAACGAAAATCTCCGATCAAAGGTTCATGGGGTGCACACACACCTGAAGTGGAGCACCCATATGGACACTACTCAAAGAAGAAGAATACATCTGACAAGGAGTAAGGGTGTGGAGAGAGAACTGAAATTGGCTGGACAAAGAGACTAGGACAAAGACTCATGGGATATGATGAACAAGGGGCCCAAGGAGGGAGATTGGGGATGAGAGTGAGGCTATGTCTACACTACGCAGCTTTTAGCGACACGACTGTGCCACTAAAAGGCATGCAATGTACTCGCTGTTTGTCGGCAGGAAAGAGCTCTCCTGCCGAAAAAGCGCTGTTCACACCAGTGCTGGTCATTGACAAAACTTTTGTCTTTTGGGGTGGGGTGTTTTTTTAACAGCTCTGAGCGACAAAAGTTTTGTCTTTCAATTGCCAGTGTAGACAAAGCTTGAGCGAGGACAAGGAATGTGTGAGTGAGAGAGAGAGAGAGAGACTGGAAGCCGGACAAAGGAAAGAGACAGATCAGATGAAGAGCTAGAAGTGGGAAACTGGGATTGGCTGGGTAAGGAGACAAAGTTGGGGGGAGAGAGACTGAAACTTGGAGTCCAGAGAGGTGAGACTTGGTCTGCAAGGAAAGGCCAGAGGAGTGGAGAATGGGACTGGGACAAGGAGCCGGGGTGAGGAACAGAAAGGATTAGGAAAGGAACATGTAGGAGGTGATGGGGCAGAAGAGGGTCATAGAATGAAAAGTGCTCACTTAATTAGAAGCTATTCAATCATTTATCTTCATTGTTTTATGTATGGCCCCATGACTGATTTATTGCACCCTATTCAGACCCTGCTCTGAAGATAGAATTATTAATTTCCTCTTGGGCTTTTCCATGGCACTCATCACTATAGTATCTTAGTGCTTCACAACCATGAAATTAATATATTTTCACAACATCTCTGTGAGATAAGAGGGTATTATCATCATCCCTATTTTAAAGACAGATTAAGGTCAAAACTATTCATTAATTTGGGGTGCTGAATTTGAGTGGTCTAGGACCTGATTTTTTAGTGAATTTAGCATTATCTAGCACTCTATACGTTCAAAGGACAGCTCCCATTGACTTCAGTTACGAGTCGGATACGAATGCTCAACACTTCTGCAAATCAGACCCAGGGTCTCAAGGTGGGCACCTTGTGGTGTTGTTGTAGCCATCTTGGTCCCAGGATATGAGACAGAAAAGGTGGATAAAGTAAAATTTTTTTTATAGTTGTAAGTAATATTGTATAGATATTGTTGCCCCTTACGACTCCTCCCCCTCGCTTTTTTTTTTTTTTTTTTTAACTTGAGTGCCTAGTCAAAGGGGCCCTGGGGATGTTCCAGTTGGGGGTAGAAATTAACAGTGGAGTCCAATGTTTTCTTTGATGCAATCTTTTTTATTTACAAGAAATGTCCAAGGTTCTGCTTCTCCAACTGCAGGGGGAACCAGAAACACAGGTATTTTCTTACTGTTTGCCCCAGAGTCTGTCTCTATTCTGTCCCAATTTGTGTTTCTGCACTCCAGCTTGTCTTTTTCACACTCTCACCCCACCATCTGGCCAGAACAAATACCCAGTGGAACCCTCTTCACACATGGTGCTGGTTCTGAGCAGACTCTTTTAGGCCGTGGTTTAAGTGTGGTCCGTTAATGGTTTCTTACAACTTAAATGAACGGCATGTTCACACAATTTTAATATGGTATAACTCAACCCATAACAAGGCACAGCCCAGCTCATAACATACATTTTTACACACACACACACAGATTTACGAACAATCCGATCAGATGAGACTGCATCATATGGCTTTAAGTAGTTCTGCCCTATTATTTATTTTGTCATATTATATACTAGTTAATCAAATGTTTTTTAAATCTGCAATTAACTGTGTATACATGTGTGTGAGTACACATTCATGCATACAGCATATACACGCAATTTGAAAATCCAACAGCTCTAAGAACTATTCTTCTCTGATTAGGAAGGCACCAAATGAGTATCTTGAGAAAGACCCATGTGAGGTGACAATATGTGATTATGAAAAGAGACATAATCAGTAACAATACAAACTTGCAAAACAGGTGGATGCAATTTTCTTTTTAAAGTAGCATTCCTAACGTCCACAGAGCAATATATTTTATATTAATCTTTTACACTTTCAGAAAACATAAGATCAGATGAATCCAGCAATTTATCTGTCATATCACAACATACATTTAAAATAAAAAAATTGCAATAATTTCTAATTCCAAGAATATTAACTATTTTTCTTTGGTTTAGGGGTAGTAAAGTGAGCAAAATTAATACCAAAATTATCTCCTTTCCAGGGCAGAGACCTAAATATATTTTAAGAAATGGTTATTAGCCTGTTCTGTAACCGTTGTTCTTCAAGAAGTGTTGCACATGTCCATTCCACTTCAGGTGTGAGAGTACCCAATGCACTGTTGTCGGAGATTTTTTCCCCTCAGTGTTACTCACTGGGGCAACACAGTCCCCTTGCTGCCTCATGCTGCTGTGCAATGGTATAAAGGGCAGGCCCTGACCCACTCTCAATTCCTTCTTACTGGACAAACACCAATATAGAGGGGAAAGGGGGTGGGTTGTAGAATAGACACGTGGCAACACATCTCGAAGAACAACAGTTAAAGAACAGGTTTGTAACAGTTTCTTCTTCTTCGAGTGATTGCTCATATCCATTCCACCGAGAGGGGCAGCTCCTCCTATAACTTCTACTCTTCTTTCTAGCCTGGTCCCTGTGGCGGGGTGTGAATGAAGCATAACAATAATGCTAACAGGGATGAAACAACTATTTCTTTGGGGCAAGTGTATAAATGCCCAAAGACTTGACCATACTCAGAGTGTCTTTCAAGCTTGTCATTGTCCTGTTCTGAAAACAGTGATGGCCCCTCAAAAGGAAGTTCTTGGATAGTTTGTTGGACCTCATGAGGGAGACCCAATGATTGAAGCCACAAACATTTGCGCATCATAATGGCTAATACAATAGCTCTATCCACAGAGTCCTTAGTATACAAAGCCACTTGACAGGAGGTCTGGGATGCCAACTTTCCCTCATCTACCATACCAAGGAATTCTGGTCTTCCCTCCTCTAGCAATTTGTTCATAAATTTCAGAACATTGTCGCAGAGTCTAAAATCATAGCAACCCAGCAATGTCTGATTAGAAATCCTGAGCTGTAGTCCAGCCGTTGAAAAAAGTTTCCTGCCAAAAGAGATTAAGCTTCTCTGAATCCTTTGATTTTGGGGTAGATACTTGCTGTAAAGGTACTTTCTCTCTCTCATTAACAGCTGATACTACCAACACCACCAGAAAGGGGTGGGTGTAAAAACATTCAACCCCTGTGAGGGAACATAATCCCTTCACATCACAGAGATGGAGTTTGCTGGAGCACTTCAGTAGGCTCCAGAATAGCTTTGTTAATAGGGAGCACCATATGAGAAGGTCCCACGCAGGCAAAGATATCAACCAGTCTGTGAGACCTCTCTTGATTGAGCTCCACCTGAATATCCAAGGCAGAGGCCACTCTCTTCAAAAGGTCCTGATGGACCACGCAGTCTTCCAGAGGAGTGAGGAAGCCAAGGCTGGCTGGGGTGGAACCTCCTCCAATTCTTCCACAGGGGAGGAAGTTCACATGAGCAGATTGCTCCTGTTTTGTACACAGTCCAGTGGCTTCCTGCTGCTCTTGACAGGGCTGATCTTAACATCTGCTATGTGAAGTGATCCGGGGAAGGTCATGTGGAAATCCCAAGGGTTCAAAAATGCCATTGATATGGTGCATAAACCCAATTGCTTCCTAACCATGGGTGTCGCCTAGTCGGCCAATACTCAGCTTCTGCCAGGTACCTGGGGTGAGAACTACCTGGTGGGGAATGGTGGCTAACATAACATGGCTACAACATGCATGAGCCGACTTCTGATTCCGATGAATTGGATTCTTTTGACCTAAGAGGAGTTGCTTCTCTCAGTGTTAGGGATTAGTGGCCCTAATTGAGACAGAACCAGACTGAGCAGTGATGCCCATGTTACCAGACACTGAGTCACCACAGACTGCAAATCTTGACTAATAATAGTCAGTACTGGGAGAGAAGATTCTTGGACTGCCAGCAAAACTGGAACCAAGAGACTCAGGAGGCCGCATGCCGTAGCATAATCTTCAGGAGTTGACTGCACCAGGATAGTCTCCTGTTGCTGCTGAGCCAGTAGAGACCATACCACTGAGCCAGATGGTACTGCCTGAGGTATCACCCTCAAAGGACCAATACCAGTGCCAGAGTCGACAACCCTGTCCATTGAGATCACAGCACTGGGAAGTGCCTTGGCCTCAAGTGCCCTCTCCCCTCCTTGCAAGCATGTTTGCTGGACTTTGGTGCATGGGACCTTGATCTGCTGGGTATTGAGTCTTTTAATGCCTTCTTTCAGTGCCTTTTCTCAGTACCGGAGAGGGAGACAGCATTGAGAGTCTGCCGAAATGGATGGAACACTCCTGACTGAAGCAGACATGCTCGATACACAATCTGAACAGGAAGATTCTGAGGTGGACGCAGGGCTGCCTCTATCAGAAGGTGTTTTAGTTTAACCTCACTGCCCTTTTTAGTTCTTGGCCTAAAGTCCCTGAAAATTTGGTATCTGTCTCTGATGTGAGCCTCTCCTAGGGACTTCAGGCACCTGGAGTGCAGATCACTAACTTTGGTATCAGCTTCTTTCACACAACACAGGGCTTGAAGCCCAGTGAACAAAGCATGCTCCAGTACCAATATCCAAACAGTTAGAACCAAAGACTACAAAAATAATACTCCAATAAAGGAAACATACCACTAAAACTATACTAACACTAAAAACTATTGACTATTAACAAGTACTAAATATATACAAATGTAAAAGAAGGGAAAACTTGCAGTAGCAAGACAGACCACTCCAACAACGGTCACAGGTGGTAAGAAGGAACTGAGGTGGGGCGGGGGGTGGGAAAACGGGCAGCTCTGCTCTTTATACCATTGCACAGCACATGAAACAGTACAGGGGGCATGCACTGCCCCAAAGGATACTACTGAGTGAAAGATTTTTAACTACAGTATACCAAGGAGACACAAACACCTGAAGTGAAATGGACATGTGCAATCACTCAAAGACGTGATTATCCTTAAGTTTAAAGAGTCCTCACCTTCAATCTCACCCTTTCTGACCACAGTACATTCTTCAATTTCAGTGTCTAATTTTAAAGGTCAAACAAAAGACAAGCTAAAATATTAATTTTAAAAGAATAATCTTTGGTACCTAAAAATGTGCATCTGTCAAACCCATAGTAAGAGAACTTTTATTTACACAGAACTTATATCTGTGCAAGCATTTGTGCTTCCAACTGAACAAACATATTACTGGGGGGACTCAACAGCTCACAATTTGCGAACAAAATTTGGCCAAAAATTTTATTATTGTTGTATTGCAGTACTGCTGAGGACCCCCAGTCATGGAGCCCCAGTCATGGAGCACTGTGTTAGGCATTGTACATACATAACAAAAGGACAGTCTCTGCTCCAAGAGCACACAAGTCATAGATCCACACGACAAGTGTATCATTCACTATTTGTTCATGATTCATTTACTTCACACTGTCCATCTTGTGCACTGAATAAAGCAGAGGCACTAAGAATAAAAATGTGATTAGATAATTAAAGACTGTATTATAATGCAATGCAGCTCCCAAAGCTGATCAAATTCTTCATAGAAGAGGCTGGAGCTCCCTGCGGTGCAGCTATCATCCCTGGTTTTGCGACAGTGAGCCTTGAGGGGCTTGACTTGCTCCCTGCATTCATTGGCAGTCCAGTGGATCCCCAGTGCCCTCAGCCATTTTGCTATCTTTGTGTACACATGCTCATTTCTTAGGCTTTTGCGGAAGTCAAAGGTCTTGCTCACCTCATACCAACAATTAGCTTGATATAGATCTTCTTAATGCTACCAATTGCAAGCAACTTCCTGGGAATCAAGTGGGAAGTCAGGGGACTCACAGGCCTAGGGGATTGTGGGATAGTATTGGTGGACTCTCTGAACACAAGCCTGGAGACATGGGCTTTAGTTGTGTCCATGCTGCTAAATGAATGGGATTGGACCCATGCCACAGCAGGACTCAGGCTCTGACCCATACCTGTGAGTCCACATGCCCAAGTCCTGAAAATTTTGTAATGTGAGTCAGAAGGTTTTGTATATGGATGGAGCGGGGGACTTTGGGATTAAACCGGAGGCTGAGCCTGAGCCTGGGTTTACTATGCAGGGTAGACATATCCTTTGATAACATACCTAAAGATAAACACAAATATAGGCAAACTTAAAACTGGATTTTCCTTACTTTTGAGTGCTTTATTTTGCAACTTTATCTTCCTATAAGTTATTTTGTATAAAATATTTTTCTTTTCTTTTTATTTTTCCTTTAAAAACAACAAAAAACAAAAACAAACCAACCATGAAATTCCATCAGGTAGAACTATTTGTCCAGCAGCAGAACTCCATGACCTGCATAGAATGCACACACAGGGGCAACTGCTTGTAGCCTTGCCTCATTCCATACATTCTATCAAACCTCATGGTTATATACTCCTCCACCTATAAAGCAATGTGTGCTAGTTACCACAAATCCCACTGTACAGGTTTCAGAAGGAAAGAAAAATTAAAACCAATACACATTAAATCTCTAAAAAGTATTTAAAATGGGTTTCCTATGCATAAAAAGTATTTACAGTCAACATCTTCAAATGTTCATTCTGAGCCCCATTAGAAAGCTGGAAATCTTCCTTTCCAGTGGTAAAAGGCTTCAATTTCTAGCCTTGAAGAGTAACATATACATAACCTTAAACCTGTCACTAGTCTAGGTATTACTATTGCCCTTCCTGATCATCAAACTTGTGTTACTTTGGAGAGGAGGAGAGAATGGAAAGGAATTTACTGTATTGGGATGGAGAAGTAGGGAAGGGTAACCATTTTTGATAGGATGATTTACAGAGAGTTTGGGAATGTTATAAACAGCAATGAGACAAGGTGGATGAAGTCATCTGAGGAAGAGCTCTGTGTAAATTTGAAAGCTTTTCTCTTTCACCAACAGAAGTTGATCCAATAAATGATCACCCACCTTGTGTCTCTAATACCCTGAGACCAACATGCTAAAACTACACTACAAACATAACTACCAGTAGTAAGTGGGACTCTTAGAATAGAGCAAATTTTGCCTTGTAATATTTTTACCTGACATGACATGTAGAATTTGAAAACCTAGTCTAAATCGTTTGTTCAAATCTGGTGTAGTGACACTATATATATATGTGCCACTATATATGTTATGTGGGCACTGCCCGCTTGGAGTTGAAATAAAACCAATATATATTGAGGCTGCTAATAAGGGCACCGGCTGAAATGGCATATTTTGTTATGTGGGCACCCATATACACACACACACGTTTTATTTCAACTCCAAGCGAGTGGGCGGTGCTCACATAACAAAATATGCAATTTCAGCTGGTGCCCTTATTAGCAGCCTCAATACAGAAGATAAGAATTGAAAGTGATAAATACTCAGTCACCCGCTTACCTCTAGAAGTGGCCCCGGCAAAACAAGGTTGAGGCACACTGGCAGGAGCTGTGTGTGGAAGCTTGCATTGCTGCTGCCTGTGTTGTACCTGTTCTGCATACGAGTTTGGAGGGCTTCACTCTCCAGGATAGATAATCTGGTACCTTTCACAAGCACAAAGTTTATTTAAAATATTAAAAGTAGATTTATTACCAAAGACACTAATTATATCTGTGACAAATCACAGAATTTACAAAAACAAGGAAAAGTGTGTTAATGTTATTACCATACTTGAGAGCATTAAAAAGTGAAGATTCAAGTAAATTTGATAAATTATTACCTTCTATTTCAATCCCCGATTTTTATGTGGTTCTAGAGCTTAAAAAACCCTAAGAAGATAGAGCTAGGAATGGTACCTCCACATTATATAGGCTGAATTTCATCACAATAAATCTCTCATATTTTATACTGATCCTGTACTCAGTTATTCAGGAGCAGTAGCCAGATTTCATCTAACTAAGCACATGGTACAGCAACAGTTCTTCAGTTTATATGTTGTTTTTATAAAATCACATCAACTGCCATTCTTATGATTCTCTCTCCCCCCTCCCCTTTTTTTTAAACCCACAGAATTACTGCCTATTCTTAATGAGCTCCATGTTTAGAAGCCTTCCAACAAGGATGTCTGGAAGAAAAAATAAACGCCACTAATGTTAGGCTAAATCATAACACAAGGTAACTTGGTAAGACATTTTGAAATATTAACATTAAGGAAAAGTCACTATAATTCTTTTTAATGTATCAAATTACCAGGTTCAAAGAAAACAGTAACTTGAAATGGTACTTTTTTCACTGCTGTGCAAACCGACATTTCCCAAAGATAGAAGTCAAATACGAATCCGAATACAAAAGTATAAGAAAGTGACTCACATTTTAGTTGAACACCTTACGTAAAATGTTAACATTTATAAAGTTAAAAAGTTATGAATATTTTAGATACTTAACATTCATTTATCTCTGTATACACAAAAGTCATCTTGCAAGATACTAACTCTACGGTGATGATGATGATGATGACGACGATCAGAACTGGGGGAAAATATCTTTGCCTATCTGTAAATTAAAAATGATTGCACCATAACAACCACAAGAATGGCTGAATTACTTTGCGTAAAATTCTGCTGTATCAAGTTCTTAATGATGAACAATAAAACCATAAAAATGAAAATATAATGAACATCTTTGCAAACTGCTAATTAGAAGAAATTGGCAGATATAGCACAAAGTAACAGATATTTATGTTTAGAGTCTCTGTTGCTTACAGATTTTTCTATATTAGAATTATTTTGAAATTCTATATAATGTGCACTTGAAAAATCTTATATTTTTCAGTGTAGAAGTTTGAGCTACATTTCCACTGGGAAAATAATTCAAGTTCATTTTTCCACTAGGAGGAGGATATTTTAGCAACCCAGATGGACTCCTGCATATGCCCCTTAATGAGACTGCTCTCTCTTCCTCCACTCCTAGTTTTACATAAAGCTTCTTTTCAGACAATAAAAGATATTTACAAAAGACTTCCAAGACAACATAACTAGAGAAGTCGAACAAACAATGTGATATGTTAAAAGTGGTAAATCAGAATCAGACATAGCTGAACAGAGAAATAATCATAGCGAGGAGGCATCTGATTCAAAGTAAAATAAATATAGATCTATCACCAGGGTGATTAGAAAGGCAACAGAAACCAAAATATTATGACTAAAATGTCAATAACTGATTTTAAATTAATGACACTTGGCTGACACTATTTACATAATCATAGCCAGTACAAGTTTTATTCGGCATAAGCTATTCATTAATTAATAAATGATAACTTAGTTGTGAGTAACTAAATGTTTGCAATATTTCTGTTTGTACAATAATAAACATGAGTTATTCATTAAAATGGAGTTCTAGAATCACTTATTTTTATCTTTAATTGTCAAATATTAGTGCTACAGACAGCTAAAATCAAGATACATGGTAAAAAAACCTTCCATGAAGCACGAATGTCAAATCTTGGAAATCCTACATCTTTGATCTCAACCATGCATGATGTGGAAGGTACATATTCCACATGAGTAGCTTTTATACTTCCTGGAAAAGCCTAGTGTGATCAACATTCAGGAACTCATTCCGAAAGACTCAAATCATGCTACTCCCAAAGCTGGAGTAAGAGTTGGGATTCAAAACACAATTTCAGTTACAGAGGGTCAACACAAGCTCAATCACCTGTGCACTGAAGCACCAGGCACATTTGCTGTCTGCAGTTCTCAAAATATTTATAGTTTAAAAAAAATATTAACCTATTAGCCAAAATATCATATGTACTTTTTTTTTTTTGCGCACAGCCAGGTCAAAGATGACAGTAAGTGACTTAACACAAACATTAAGGCAAATTATAACATTTAATGCATCTAATGAAGTGGGTTCTAGCGCACGAAAGCTTATGCCCAAATAAATTTGTTAGTCTCTAAGGTGCCACAAGGACTACTTGTTCTTTTTATTTAATGGGTTAACACTTTAATTCATCAAGTCTTGTTAATAAGAGCATACCATTGCTGTGTACTACAACCCTAACAAGTTTTCGCATAGAAAGAAGAGCAATTAAAACAAATCACTATCCAAAAAACTGAAATGAAGCTTCAAGTTGTTTTTCCTCATGTATCAACAATTATTTACACCCCAGTTTCATTATCTATTCTCCCCTCCATAGCAACCTGAAGTCTCACTGCCTTTGGCATTATACAGATTGGGGCTTCATGTAGCACACAACATAACAGGTTAAGAAATCCACGCCAATTTTTCCCTTTCCTAAGAGGATTATTTCTGCAATATGGTACAACAAATGTTGTGAATAAGCCAAACCTGGACCATAAAAATATAAAAATCAAAAAATCAAACCGAATATACCAAAAGAACTTTTCTCTTCCTTCTCTAGATGTTGTTGAGAAAAAAGGAAATAAAGTCTTACGTCCCCCAGACTGGAGAGTAAACATTAAAGCTGTCATACTTCCTAGTGTTTAAAAATTAGTAATATTTTCAACAATTTTTCATTTAACCAACATAGTAGATTTCAGTATTATACTTCCATTTTCTTGGTTTTCTTGTTTCTGACTAGCAAAATCCTTAAAGAAAAAATCCTATGAAATTATTGTCTGGGGTTCTTAATGACATATTTTCACTCCATTAACTGTACTTCCCTTGTTCAAATTTCAAGCAGCAGCATTAATTTCTCTAGTATACGTATCCTATGAAACCCAATTTTTTTCCAAAGGGAACACACAGCAAATTGCACTGGATGGGTGATAATGAAAAAAGTAACACCATTTATTAATTTTGTATAAGTTATCCTCCGCCCTAGAGATTCTTTAGAGGGGAAGAACATGTCTGAATTTCACCATACTGTGCCACAGGCAGAAAGTGAGAGAAACTAAACAAGCACATCCTGAAGGGAGAGAAAATGCCTGCAGCAGCAAATGACCTACTACATGCCTCACTAGCAAGTTTTTGATGTTATAATTTGTTAATTTCAGGAATAAAGACAAATTACCAACAGTTTTAGTTTGTTCTAGAAGAACTATTTAACTTTTTAAAGTTTTTGATCAAAAACAATATTGTTCAGAAGAGCTGTATATTTTCAAAAGATTATGATCATGAGTAAATTTGCATGACAAGTTCTTTGTCAGGTTTATTTTCTTATTACCTGCAGCAAAGGATATTATAAGAATTGGGTTAAAATATTTAGGATGAACCATAACAAAAACCAAATTCTTGACATGAATTACTATGCATTAATGTTCTTTTAAAATATTTTCTAGCCTAGTGCATAGTAAGCAAAAGATAATTTTATTCAAATATGCATTCCCTGGTATTAATAAGCAAGTACCCCTCTCCCTCCTGAATTGATAACTCTTTTAAGTAATGATTCATTTGAAAAAATCAACAGTGTATTGGCAATTTGATATAAGCATAAATACATTTATATACTGTATCTATATCTACACACATATATAATACAGACACATTACATAAACATGTAAGCACGTTTCTGTATATACTGCAATACACACACAATTTATAATTTTAAGATTAATCCAATACTTTAAAAAAACACTCTGATACTTTGACAGAATTTTTTCCTAAATAGTTTTAGATTGTTAGTGAATTCTTATTCTTATAGAATCAATACAATAAAAATACATGTTAATGTTGCCTGATATAGTAAAAATCCATACCAACTTAAATTATGTAACTGTATATATTATGCAAAAATACATTCTATACATATTTTCATGGGCATGTACAAATTACAAGCAATAAAGTACATGATAAAGTTAATAAATGTAGTATTTTAAAATTAATACATGTATTTTCAGGAACACTTGAAGTTAACTCCATCCTAAATGAACGCACTAAGAATAAATAAGGTACTGTTAAGATTATTTTCCATGCAGAAAAAACAGTCTCTGATATCACAATATCACACACATATATGTCCAACTACAAATACTAACAAGATCATCCCCACAGGAAAACAAAAGTGCCCAGACTTTTCAAAGACCTTTTGAAAGTACTAAGACCCCTTGTTCAATATCCAGATGGCTTTGCCCAGCAGTTTGCTGTACTCACAAACATAGTTCCCGTCCTAAATAGTATAGTTGTGCGGAGCTGTGGGAGACTTGTGTGAAATGATCTGCAGTCCTTTAAGAACTTTACTGAGACCACATACATCTTGAAACGTGAGATTCAATTGCACTTAAAACACTGAAATGCAAGTAGTAATTTACTATGCTGTACAATCTCCCCCAGGCAAGTCACTATCAGTTGAAGAAATACAGTAAATTAGTTTTTTTTTTCCTAAGAATTGTTTGATCAGATGTGAGCAACTGTGAAATTCCTACCTCTACCTAGTTAAAATACTTTTGTGAACCAAAGCTGTAGTAGAGTGTTTTACTGTCTTGTAGGTAGCATTCTTAATAAATAGTCTTTAAACAGCATCGAATAATCACAATCACACACATGTAACTATATATACATACATACATTTTTAATGCTCCCCCTCTTCCAGCTGCCCCCCTATCTCTCTCATTACGAATTATTTAATTACTGGACTGTAGCCCAAAACACTGAAGATTTCACATTATACACACACACCCTCCTATGCATTTTTAAGTGCTATAAATATCAATGAAGAATTATATTCATTAACAATATTCTGAAAATTTATGATAGAAAGAGCCTGATCCTTCATTCTTTGAGCATCTAAAAATTTTAATTAAGACCACAATCCTGCAATCGGATCCATGGAAGACAGATCACTGAAGGTCCTCTGAACAGATGCCATGTTCTGCATGCACAGATCCAGTTGCAGGAATGTGGCTTTAGTCAATAGAAGTTTTGGGTAAGCAATAAATGCAGAGTCAGGCCTGCGAACTGAACATTCATAACAAAACCCTACCAAAATTCTCAACTATTCATGAAATATAGGTCTCATTTGGAGAAAACACAGAACAATCAATGCTATATTTAGGAAAAATTCAGTTTAAGCATTCACTAAAGTCATGTTCAGTCACTGTCCAAAAGTATTGGCAGTGATTTTATTTTCCTTAAAGGAAAATGTAAAGTAAATAATTAATGGACAGAACTCTTTCGTACTAAACTCATACATAATTTATCAATATTTAGTATTTTCAACCAAGTGTATTGAGAGCCTCATTTTTAAGCAAGTCTTGTATTGCAAAATACTTGTTTGACAAAATCATATAACATGTAAAAATCAGAGGAAACTCTGGATTCTGAATACCACTTCAGAGTATTAATTAATGATTTCGTATACATAAATTATCTGGCTCTCTGTGAGCCTAGGTACCATTTTCTTTCAAATATTATATACTACTCCAAATTTTTGGCAACATTTGTAGATGAGACATTACGTGTTTTAGATTATTAGTTAAGGTTGAAAAGATCAAGTTGTACCTATATGAATAAAAAGGGCGTATTTATGGTATGTTATTCAACAAATCTAACAAACATAGTATTTTTATTTGAAGTTTGAGTTCAATAATCCTTATAACTACTGAACTACAAAAATAAGAACACTTTCAGAAACAAAATATATGGGCTTATGTAGACCACAAATATTCTGAAATGGATTGATTTTGTAGGCCTGCATAACATTTAAACAAAATTTTAAGAGGTTAAAAAAACAAAAGAAAGAGAAAATACAATGTATGTGGAAACCTGACCTATCTCTATCTTTTCTTTTTAAACCTAGGCTACTCAAGAATCTTCAACTAATTATTCCATTTTATTGATGGCATTTTTCCCTAG